>NC_136160.1:591200-841200 GCF_965212315.1 Lampetra planeri
TAGAATTCCCCGAGCGCTCTTGGCGATGCCTGAATTGGAGCCGATTTTTGTGAAGACGAAAAAAACAACTTTGATGGAAGGGGGGGGGACAAAAAATACTGCGGCAAATTTTTTTTTTACCTCTAAAGAAACAATAATAGACGGGCAGGCGGGCGTGGATCTTGGCAGGCAGCGCACGGTCGTTGCTTCGCCACTGCCGCGCCGCTCCGGGAGAGAGGGGACGTGTGTGGCAAAATGAGGCCTCTTGTTTTGTCCGCCAGAAACGTTTGCGGTGCGGCGCACGGTTCCCGAGCGACTCGCTGGCACGAGCGGGGCGGGGGGGTTGAGGGAGCGGGGGGGGGGCGCTAAGGCCGCTTGCTCGGAAGCTGCTAGAAGTTATGTGGTGCGGCTGCTCTCGCCGTCTCTTGTCCCTTGCGGCGGTGGGGATGGTGATGGTGTTCTTTTCCCGACGGTGCCACTGTCGAGCCGAGCCTCGTTATGTAAATCCATCTCTGACACCAATTACGGGAAGTTAAGAATAGCCCGCGGTGCGACAGCAGTCGTCAACCTCCAACCGTGGCCCACATAATTACGCCACTGCATGCGAGTCCATGGGTCTGTGTGCTGCGAGTCCATATCTCAAACCCTGCACCACGGAGTAATGTCACTGCTCGCTTTGATCATTCGCCGGCAGCGTTTCAGATATTCACCGGGCAGCTCCGGGGGTAGGGGAAGGGGATGAGGGGGGGGGGAGAGGTCCTTCAATCCCTCTGCTGAATGTTCGCGCTCCACGCCAGCTCATCATGTGCTCCACTACGGTCTGCGCGTGCTTTCCACGCTGCCACTGGGGGCTGTATCCGCGTGTGCCACGGGTGCTACGGGTTATTCGGTTTGGCTTGGCGCTGTTGGTTTCCAGGCAGGGTCTAATCTGGAATGGGGAGGCCCCGGGTGGGGGGGGGGAAGGGGGGGGGCTCGACGAGGCATGTGGTGGGGACATTGCGGTTCGTCGCATTCATTCTCTGCAATTCGTTCTCCACAATTCTCAACGGTTCATTCTGTGAGCAATTCTCTCCCGTTGTCATGGTGTTTGTGTGTCTGCTGCTCTCGTGTTTTCGATGTCACAGTTGTGTCCAGACGATAACGATACCTAAATCCTCCCAACGCACAGAGTTAAAACGCCACGCCCGGGGATTCATTCCAGCCGGGCGAGTCCGGGTTGGGGCGACCCTTGGTGAAAAAAAGAATAATAACAATTCTGGATCTTGGCACACCACATTTAGTATCCAGCTACGGCCGTGACTGCTGCTTAGTCACGTGCCTCCTCCTGTCTACCAACTTTAAAATGCTCAGGAATTGTCCAATATCACCTTACCATATATATAGGACTGCAGAGCTTGGGCAATTGTTGGTAGCACCGTGTCACCGCGTGGCTGTGTTCCCGCTCGTCTGCGCTTCCTCCTGATGCCTCCGAGTTGCTCGCTCTCCTTGTGAGCCGTGTTACAAGTTGAAATCGTCATCGTTATTATTGGTATCATTGCTACGAGTGACCCAGACACTGGTCGGTGAGACTCGGCGCTCCGGTACAACGGTGATGGATGTAGCTCGCTCCTAGAATACCGCGCTCTAAGTTTAGAGCTCCCTCTCCCCTTCTCACCTGCTTGATTGGCGCACTGTAGCGCGCCGGCCTAATAGATCCCACGGGACCGCTGCGGACACGTGTACACGCGGAGTGGTGACATGCGTGGTTACCGTTCGTGTTTTGCCACACACTGCTCCCTCCCTCGGGGTGACTGTTACAGAAACCTGCTCTGCGGTTGCTAGTTCGTGAGTTCAAATCTAGGTCTGCATATTCGGTCACCGTAATTATCGCTCGTCTATCTCGAGGCGGCCGAGCCTGCGCTCCGCCCTCGCCCCCGTGGCGTCTCTAACGGCGCGTCGCCCCGGCTCCTCGTTCCTGGCAGGAGCAGCTTCACGAGATCCGCGAGCAGCGCCAGCGCCACCCTCAGCAGCAGCCCTCTCACCCGAGCTGGCAGAAGCGATGGCGTCCGAGCTTCAGGACATCCAGTTGACCGAGGCGAAACCACTGCTGGTGGAGAACGTCCCCACGCCCGTGCCCGTCATCCCCGAGGCCGCGGTGAGTGGCTGCGCCCATGCACCCGGCCTGGATCGTGCACTGCCGGGCGTCGTGCCGGTCATCCCCGCCTCCTCGTGTACCTTGCCGGCATGTCGTAGGTGCTACTCGCTAACGGCACTTGCCCCAATGGTCTCCTAAAGGCTATAACGGGGGGGGGGGGGGCGCGGGGGGTGTCTGTTGGATAAATTTGTCCTCCAGAAATCCTGGAGGCAGGGCTGGGGCCGAACGCTCGCACCGTGGGGAAAGGCGCCGGGCGGCTGAGACGGTGGCCTGCCGCCAGCGAGCCTCACGGCGTCATCGTTTGTTCCCGTACGCTAAGCCAGAGCCGAGCCGCGACTTCGCAGTCTGGCCTTGAATGTGAGCAGCGGTGGCACTGCTGGTGGATGACTCGGCACTCTTCTTGCCTTGACCTTCGCCCTCTCTGTCGACCCCCCCCCGATCCGCCTGCAGGAGGGTGAAGTCTCTGCACAAGCCTTCGTCGACGTCGAGAGCAAGGTACGCACGCAACGCACCGGGCTGGAGAAGGCCGTTTAATCACTGGGCTGCCGCCTGCACCCGGACCCAGGAGTTGAGCAGTGTCGGCAGCTCGGCACTCCCACCAACCGCTGCCACCCGCGACCGTTGACGGGGGGGGGGGGGGGGGGAAGATGGGCGGGGGGTGGGGGGGGAAGGCCTTCATCCAGCAGCGGAGTGATTGTGGACACGCCTGGGCGGAGTCCCCACCCCGCGTGGCTGTGTCTTTAGCGGCCGTCGTTTGTTTTTGCGTCGATGTGGCGCGCGTGCAGGAGCACGACATCCAGACGGGGTACGGCCTGCTGCACGTGACCGTGCGCGGCTCCGGCAAGGGCAACCGCCCCGCAATCCTCACCTACCACGACATCGGCCTGAACCGTGAGTGGCCGCACACCCCCACCGTGGATCTCGAGCGCATCGTGCGGCCGTCGTGGTGACCGCGAACCCCCTGGGGCTACGAGAGCAGAATATTTATTTATTTATTTATCCTGGAGAAATCCGATGAGCTAGGAATCTATTTTTCACAGATTCAGCAGCAGAAGGTCAGAAAGTGAGAAGAACAAACGGTACAAAACAACGATAGGGGGTGCAACGTGTGGGACAGGTAAGCAAGCCACTGAAAATAAATAAAATATGTAAAGTGCATAAGTTAAAGTTGCATAATCGCACCAATTCCCAAACTTGGTCAAGGCAGCAAACCAACAACAAAAAGAGTCCCAGACCGCACCAAGACAACACACCGTTCCTCAATCAAAGTACACGTTTAAAATTTAACTCGTAGAGAGTGAGGACAAAAGTTACTACCGGTACATGTGTAGATGTAGTGGGTTCTATTCAGGCGCACACCAAGACTTGGGGGCAACACGTGTATTCACTAACACAACCAACACTGCTCAACGTTCCAAGGTTAACTATGTACATTCCGGATAACTATGTACATTACGGGTTAACTACGTAGCGTGGTGGCCACCGTTCCTAACCACTTGAACGGAATCACGATACGCTCGAACCAGAACAACCGACACGCCGGCGGGTCGTCGTGTGCGGAGACCGAAGAGCGAGGATCGAAGAAGGCGGCGGCCTCATTCCCGGGTCGAACAGCCACGCTCCCTCTCGGGACTCGGCTCACATCTCCTGTGGCGTGACCCCTTCTCGATCCTTCGCGGAGGCTCTGGCTCCACATCACGTGGCCCGCTCACCCCCTCCTGGTCACGTGCTCTCGCGGGTTCACCCAGACTGTCGTGTCCTGAGCCGACCTCCGTGACATCCGGAAGCTGCCCTCTAGTGAGCCCCTAGGTATAGTACACCCACTGGCGCCATAGAACGGCTCATTTATGTCATTACACGTGACAGAGATGGCCAGGAGGAGATGGGTAGCAGCATGGCAGGGAAGTTATTCACTTGTCTTTTGGTGGTGGGGCTTGCGGTGTCTTTCCCCTTATGAGCAGGTTTTTTTCCAGGCACTCGCTGTTTCCGTGCCACATGCAGCACTTAAGTGACTGGCCAAACATAATTGCCAACACAAACTAGGATCTTCATCCTCGTCAACGTGAACATCATCAACAACGGTCATGGAGCGCGCCGCCGTTTTCTCTGCGTTCATGCCACAGTGCACCGGTCGCTGCGTAAACACCGCTGCCACCATCATCGTGATAGCACTTAATGTCGTGACCACCGCCATCATCTCTACCGTCGTATATATTGCCGTCGTTGGCACCGTCAGGTGATTGTGTGGCCACGTGGTAAGCAGCAGCACACCGACTGTTCAGCCAGGCCTCATCCACAAACTGATGTCAGGGGAGAATTCCTAATCCGTGCTGTCATCCCTGAGTGGACGCTCCTCTTGCAGTGGCATGCGTTGTCGAAAACTTTAAAATAATATTTTTTTTGTCATTAAAAAAAAACTAATACTTTTGACATTTTGAAGCGAGTGGAGCGACTTGAAGCGAGATGTGTTGTCCGTGTTTACGGCATGCAGTAAAACTAATCCAGCGTCGGGCCACGTGATTGGCCGATGTTGGTGGCACCCGTATCCGTCGGGGGGGGGGGGACATTGGCTCCAAACAACTTTACGCCCCCAACCGACTTGTATACACACAGACACGCAGCCCCGCGTGTCTCTCCTGCGCAATCCCCACACTTGAGAGTAAAAACACATGGGGACAGTGAGAGATCGAGCGAGCGCGTTGGCAGAGGAGGCTTCGCTCGTACAGTGTAAACAAACCGACCAAAAACAACTGGAGACGGCCGCCCCGGTTTAACATCTGCAAGAGTTTTAGTGGCGCACACACACAGACACACAGCGGCCAGCAGCGCACACACACACACAGCGGCCCGCGGCGCACACACACACAGCTGCCCGCGGAACACACACACACAGCTGCCTGCCGTGGTTTATTTTTTATTTTTACGCGGCGGATAGCGGGGACATCCCGATTGCAAAAACACAGTGGTGGGCGCGGGGGGGGGGAGGGAGGTTGATGGGGGAGGGTGTGGGGGGTGATGGGGGAGGGGTGGCGGGGAGGGTGAGAGGTGGGGGGGTGAGGGGGGAGGGTGAGGGGTCTGCACCTGGGAAGGAGGGAGGGGGGCGTTCCCGCACCACTCGAGCTGCTCCGGTTTTGACTTCCGTGGCTTGTGCCACAAATTGCAGCATGCCCCCCCCCCCCCGAGTGCCCCCCCCCGAGTGGCCCCCCACCCCGAGTGGCCCCACCGCTCAATCTGGAGCTCGCTAAATACGCAGCGCTCTCAGGAATCTGCGCCCCGAATGCCGGCCGCATTGCGGGAATTCCTGTCGCCCCCCTCCCGGCCGGGACGTCCGATCGTCACCCCAGGGTAATTCCCTGTCCCTCCGATTCTCGCAGGGAAGGAGTGTCCCGTGGGTTTGGCCCGCTTAATTCCATTCGCGTAACAGCAACACAATGCATTGTGCGCAGCTGCTTAAATGCTGGCGAAATTCGCCCCGATCCGTAATCGCAGCTTGGGTAAAGCTCCACGTGTCCGCTCATGCTGGCCTGGGGAGTGTGGCGAGGGAGCAAGAGGGGGGGGGGGGAGCGCATGCTCCGTGAGCAGTGGCCACCGTGTTCGCTGGGAGAGCCGGAGCGCTTGCTCAGCTCAGCCGACTCGTCGCGGTGGCTTGACGTGGTTTACTCGGCGGCCGCCCCTCCCGGCCAGACCCGGTGTGGCGCTGCGGATGATGGCGTCACAAAGCCCCGCCCACCACCTCCCGTCCAGCGGCACACGTGGGTTTAGGATCGTCTTCGGCTAATTTCGGCGGTCTGCTCGCATCTGCTTCCTCGTCTGGGATTTTTTTTCTTCATACAGGGTTCCCGTGTTCTCCTGTAAATAGCAGCAGACTTGCGGGCACTTTTGAACCGAGACGTCTGCAAGTTAACCCAACGAGGTTCATCTGCGCGCCCGGCATGCCGCCACCTTCCCAATTATCCACGCGCTGAGGAGGTTCTCCGATTGTTCGGCGCTACGGTGCGGATGGGAGGGAGGGATTGTAGGGAGGGGTGTTCATGCTTCTCCTATTGCTAGGAGAAGCAGAATACGTGAATGAAGGTGGTTGTTAACATCCATAGCAGCCCCCCCCACCCCACCAGTGCGGATAAACAGGAGCTCACCGAGCGGACTCGAGCCTGCGGTTATTTGAGCTATTGGTGTTTTCGACAGATTCTGTCGTCACGTGGGGAAGTCGTGGGGGGGGGTCTATCCTGACGGCTGCAGGGGGAGAGAGAGAGAGACATTCTGTTCACCAAGCGAATTCCGCTCCGAGCCAGTTTGCTGACGGACGGGGAGAAGCCGTGCTGCAAGCTTGCTTCTCGTGGGTCCCGGCGGCGGCGGCGGCGAAGCGTACGGGAGAGCCACCCGCCTCCTGGGTGCTCGTAGCTAGCGGCGACAGCAAGTCGGCTTCCAACCCGGTAGAAGCACCGACTTCGCTCTCGTGTTTAGCGAATGGAGATACCGGACACCGTCATGGAAATGTGGAATTTACACCGCTTGACCCTGGCAACCAGTCAACAGATGAGTGCGGCCCATTCCACCGTGCTGCTGCTGCTGTTGTTGTTGAGGTTGGGAGCCACTGCAGCTGTGCTTGGGGCTCCGGTTTTCGGTTTTGTTTTTGTGTAACGAGAGCGTGCGTGCACATAGATGCCCGCGTGCGTGTCTGTGTACAAGTCTATTTATATCCCGTGCCACCTACTAAATATGCTGGCGCAGGCTACAACCCGCCGAGCCAGCTCCTGTCCATGGTTCCGCGGTGCTGCCAGCCGAGTGGAGCTGCCCTCTGGTCACCGTGGCCCCAAATAAATTCGAGGAGACGTTCATCCCAGGGCAGCATTCGGCGCACTGCTCGGAGCGCGGTGGCACAAGTTCGATTTTATTGCTCTCTTGAACTTCGGTGGCAAGTGATGTCCCCTGCCGCCCACCCCCCCAACTCGCCAGCCCGTACGGACCATCTTAGTGAAGTATGGTCAAACAACCCCCAGCAGTGGATTAAAAAAGGGGCTATAAATTTTACAACTGAATGTTGGGCATGCATCGCCCGATGGGTCGATCCCTGTTGATTTGTCATAGATTGACGCTCTTTTTATTGACTTTGGAGAGATTCGAAGCTGCGACAATCTGCCTGGGAGGACCGCTGTCTGCCAGCGCGCTGCCAAAACCTAGGAGCAGTGGGTTCTCTAACCTCTGAGCTACAAGAATACTGGGACTCGTTATAACAGCAAGGGGGGGGAGCATCTCGCGATACCTGAAGAGGGGTCGGAGCACTATTGCGTAAACGCATTATTATTATTTTTACCGAGGTGACAAAATAGTGCGACTTCTGATGTCGCCGGGAAGATTAACAGAATTCCCCGGACGGCAGCTGCCATCGGCAAGAGGGACGATCCTGGGAAAGACCACTACGGCCCCAAACCCTGGTGGCAGCAGCAGCAGCACCCAAACAAACAAAACCATTTTTATTTTACCAGGTAAGGCCTTACTGAGCTATACAGCTCTTTTTCAGGAGTGGTTTATCACGTCGAAATTTATAGCAGCCAAAAACTCTTAAACACGTGTTTCTAAATATTGAGGGAAAACCGGAGGGCCTGGAGAAAAATACATGTGAGCACAGTGAGAGAGAGAGACACGCTTTCTCCGGGCCTGACGGCGGGCAGGCTCGCGTCGCGCTCACGGACGTGTGATTGGCGCCCGCACCACTGCCTGCTTTCGGGCCGATACAGAGGCGGCGTGGAACTTAACGAGCACGCCGGCGCTTTCAAGGGATCGTGGTGCCTCTAAGCCCCAGGGTTAAACCCCCTCCACTCCCGCCGGGGCTGGAAGGGATTTCCACGCGTGACGTTTTTGATGGTTTCCTCCTGGCTGCAGGTGGGCCTAAGCCGATTCCGAGCCCCATAGGAATATGTGGTCAGGCAGCGCTGTGGTTGGAGTATCAGGGTGGGGATGGGGGTGGTTGTGAGTTTGAATCCTGGTCCGTGGTTTGGTCGGTCTCTCTCTCTTGGCCACCAACTCTCTGATACGTCGCCATCCAGCCTTACGATCTGACGAGATTGGGCAAATCCCGGATGATTTGGCCGTAGACTAAAATTCTAACCTCTTGCTTGTGTCGTCATTGTCGTCCTTAACAAATCCACCGCCTCCGTCTCTCGATTCGAATGTCGTCCGGTGGGTCTTGTCGTTTGTCGTCGGGTTGCTGCGGTGTCATCGTCGTCACCTCCTCGTCCTCCTCGTTCTCCCGGCAGACAAATCGTGCTTCAACGCCCTCTTCAACTACGAGGACATGCAGGAGATCATCAAGAACTTCGCCGTCTACCACATCGACGCTCCGGGCCAGCAGCCGGGGGCGCCGCTGTTCCCGCAGGGGTAATTGTCGCGCCCTCCCAATCCATCTCCTTGTTCAGGAGGAGGCGGCCGTCACTCCGAGCTCCGGAGAGTGGAACGGTCGTGACCGAGGAAGAACCTGGGTTCGAATCCAGGTTTCGGCCGCTGATCCGTGCAGCGAGTTGAAGGTCTCAGCCCGGTCGCGAATGACTGCGCACAGAAAAAACTAAACCGTCGCATTAAATTTGGTTCCACCATCTCTGAGAATTAATTGTCAGTTTTCATGTCGTGCGATGGACATGACGCTCACGTGCAGAGCGAGTAACAAAGTGCTTCCTCCTGCCGACCAGAGGTCGCTTGACGACATATCAGAAGCAGTTCTGTTATGTCCTCGTCCTAGGGCTGTTGTCTGACACTGCCGAGTTAAATCTCAGTGTCTTGGCACGACGCCATGGAGCCCGGTTGGGCTAAGAATGGGTAAAATAACAAAAAATGTGTTATTCCCAAATGAGCCTGCCGCCCTTCAGAGTAGCAGCACCTTCGTGTCGCCTCTGTTTAGATGCACTGCTTTGTGCACCACTGCCGGAGACAACCGTGGCGTCGTCTCGCGAGCAGTGAGAGGGAGAGAGTTGATCGCTGCAAACGAAGCTGCAAATTGTCACCGATTTAGACGCTAACAAGAAATCGCAGGCGCGGAGCTGCGGAGAATTGGGGCAGTCGTGGTGTGACTAACACGCTAAACACAGAATCTATGCGGGCGCTGCGATGCGTTCAGCTTGTCGTGTGTTTTTTCAATGGCCGCATTTCGAGTTGCCATCCCTGTTGGAGTGAACGCCCCGATCGTGAACCTTCTTCCAGGTCCGTACGTGGCCCGTTAAAACCGAGGGCGATGACCGTATTTGCAGAGCCAAGTCACTAGGAGACCGTGAACCTCTTACACTCGTCAAACATTTGATTCTGGCTCGGGGCCAAGCGGGGCCAGCGTTCATAATTTTTGTTGTTTTCGTCTCGTGTTGGTCGGTGGGTCGGTATGCTTGAACATGCGGTGCTGACCCCCGCGGCACTGCTCCGCTTCTGCAGTGGGAAAAGCAACATTGGCACCTCCCCGATCCACTCCCCTCTGGACCGGGCCGGCGCAGCGCGATTGTAGATTGGGAAAAACGTTATGTTCGGCCGCACGGCTATTTTTGTTTTCTGCAAGTGTAACCGCTGTCTTGTCCTGAATGGCCAGGTACCAGTACCCGTCCATGGACCAGCTGGCCGACATGCTGCCCGGGATCATGACCCATTTCAGGTGAGGAGTCTTCATCTCCACGGACCTGTTCCCCTCGCCTCGAGCAATTGCTCGCTCGAGCGCGTCCGAGCTCCGTGTGGACAACGTCGGAATGCTGCCGTGTGACCGGCGCCGGTCAATACCCTCCCCGGTGTCGAAAAATTACAACATCGCAACAAGCTGCGGACGCGCTACCGCCAGCACGGTCCCGTCGCCGCGTGGCGTCTGCCGCTCCCGGCACGTGGATCGAAACGTCGGACGTCGTGCCGAGCAGCACCGCGGTGCATCCCAAAATCACGCGGTTATCGCTTTGGCTGATCGACCAATCGGATAGCACGAATACAGTTGGGGAAGTGGGGCGGCGGAAAGTGGAAAGTCTCGCCGCTGGTCCCGCGTGTGCCGTTGGACGGGAGGTGATGGGTGGCTCTTGTGACGCCACCGGCGTGGCCTGCCCCATCACGCTGCACGTGGCTTGTCGGGGGTTTCCTGCCTCTGGGAGGAAGGGCGTGAGGGTGACCACCGCGGCTCAAGGGGCCCGGCTACAAAAGCGGAAGTGGAGATACTTTTCTTCCCATCTCTACGCTTTAGTGGCCATAATCGTCGTTCGTTGTCGATTTCGTCATCGGCAGTGGCTTCCGCCGCTGTTGAACCGCTGCTGGTCGTTGAACTCTGCTCTGACCCCGTGTGCTTCATTTTGTGTGGAATCTCCGCAGCCTGAAGAGCATCATTGGGATTGGAGTGGGCGCAGGCTCATACGTGCTGGCGCGGATGGCCGTGAGTACTTTACGTTTATAACACGGGAGTCACTCACTCTCGTAGAGAGAGGGAGAACTATTCGGAGGAACCTCAGACGAGCTGGAAGGCAGCCAGGCCGTGAGCCCTCAGCGATTGGCCAAGCTCGTGCTGCATCATTGACCGTTATAGGCGCTCGCTACAACTCCACTTGCCCCGCCTAATATTAATTGACACTTGTGACACGGCCTTAATCGTGCAACTTTGGTTTTCATCGAGACCGAGCGCGGTGCACGTGTAAATGCACTTGCGCGCGTCTCTGCGTGCTCGCGCGCATTGCACTTGGTCCCTCTGTTCGCGTCGCATATCAATCGAGACCTCCGGGACGGGTAGTGCTGGAGCACCCCTCGGAAGGGGTGCACGGTGTTTTTGTCTGGGTGAGAATGTTCGAAAGCAGCAGCCCGCTGCTGCTGTCGCTGATTTCTGCAGCTGGTCGTACCCCGCACAGTCAACATTTACAGCTACGTTCCTCTCCGCCTGTCGGGATGCGCTGAATTAATGAGCGGTGGCCACTTTGTTTTTTATTAAACGATTGGCGCTGTCGCACGCCAAAGCCATGAGGAACAAAAACGGCCTCTGCCGACACCGCTTTTGCACTGCGTGATTTCTTATTTCGTCTTCTCGTGTTGACCGTTCCCCCCACGGGCCGCAGAGGTAGCGGACACCTGACCCCTCCCCCCCTCCCTCCGCCATAGAGCCCTGCTACCCACGAATCGCCATCTCGTAGCGGAACAGAGATTTAAAGTGGAAGGAGTAAGATGATAATCGTAGAGCTACGTCTCTCCAGCAAATCGAGAGAGGAAGGAGGGGGGGATGGGGGGGAAATAGAGGCTGTGACACCTGAAATGAAAACAGTGCAGAGCCTCGATGCACGAGCACCATGGCAGGGACCGGTGAGAGACCCAACCCACGTGGTGTCCCCTGTTCACATCCGTGAGCAGCAGGAGAAGGCCCCGACGGACTCCTGTAGAGATCGCGAGGGGGGAGCTGTCGCGGGGACGGCAAGGGGGGGGGGGGGGGGTGGGGGTGGTGTCCCGACTGGTAGATCCGGCTTCTTCGTCTTCTGCCAGGGTGCCCACCCAGGGGCTCGGCCCGCGTCCCCGCGTGGCGTCGTGCCGCGGCTCCGGTGGCGGCGTTGCATCGCGAGACCGTCGTTCGCGATGTTGCCAGCTTGGGGAGGACCTTCATTCAGCAGTGGATAGATCGTGGCTGATAATAATTAATACAAACTGCTTGTGTGTGTATATGTATTTCACCTCCGAGTTTACATGGTTGGTTACGTACGGTCCAAAAGAAGTTAGACGTACAGGCACACATGCGTGTGTTGTGTAGCGACGTGTAACGGCCGGGCTCTGTCTTGTGTGTGGCGGTGGCGGCGATCGCAGATGAACAACCCGAGCCTGGTCGAGGGCCTGGTGCTCATCAACATCGAGCCGCACGCCAAGGGCTGGTTCGACTGGGCAGCGTCCAAGGTGAGAGGGGAGGGCCTCCTCCCAACCCCCGTCATCATCAGTCATCATCATCATCGCCTTCCTCGTCAACGCCATTGTTGTCCTGGTCACGGCGGTTTTCGTCATCGCCCACGCCCATCAATATACCACCGATTGGCTTCCCTGTCGATATTGACCTCGTCGTTCACGGAATAATAAGTGATTATGATAATAATTATAATAATGGAGTGCGCTTGGCGGTGGCGCTCTCGTTCTTATCGGGAGGCGATCGTCACAGGGACAGTCGGCGGTTATTTTGTCCTTTGGGGGCCGATTGTTGCTGCTGTGCGTGCTCTGAATCGAGTCATTAGCGGCTATTTTTTTGGTAAAAGTAGAAAATTTGGACCAACGCTGAGCATGCAAACGACTTCTTGTTTCCAATAACGTTGCGTTATCTCTCGCGTCCGCCGTGAAGCGCTGCGGCGTGCAGCGTTCCTACGGCCCCGACACGCGGCCACCGCGGTATTAACCAGGGCGGCCTGGGGAGCAGCTCGGCATCGCCACGTTTCGTGTTTGGTCGCGATGATGGCGATCATGGCGGTGATGCGCGACTCTTTTTGGGTTTGCCTCTGCAGATCACCAACCTGACCAACACCCTGACAGACACCGTGCTCTCTCATCACTTCAGCCAGGTGAAGCTCCCCCCACGCTCTCCCCCCACCCTCTCCCCCACCCTCTCCCCCACCCTCTCCCCCACCCTCCCAATGCTAATACCGGCCTCATCCGTGCACCGTGCGCTTGCAGTCGGAGCTGAGCAACAACGCAGACCTGATGCAGACCTACAAGCAGCACATGCTGGAGGAGATCAACCAGCAGAACCTGTCCCTGTTCGTCAATGCCTACAACAGGTGCAGGCCCCAGCCCACACGCGACACTGCGACGCATGCCACACCACGACACCGCAATGCACGCCACACCACGGCACCACGACACCACGACACACTGCAACACCGCGACGACGCACACGACATCGCGAAGCACACGACACCATGACACCTCAACACACACGACACCAACAAAAATATTGTTGATTTGTCTTTCGCGGGATCCGGAAAAAAACTAAGAGAACCCACACAAGTGAGGACATGACTCTCCCAAACCCCTACGTGTAGGTGGCATAACCTACTTGCTGTACTTTCTCTGCAGGTGGGAGTCTCGCGAGCGCGACGCACGATCCACTCGCCACGATTCCGAAGCCCCCTTGGGCTCTTTCGCAGGCACATTCCTCCACACAGCCCCCTTGCCTCACGACCCCGCCATGAACCCCACCACTCTTTCTTGTCCCCGTTTCCCGAACTGTGTCCCCCCCTCACCCCCTCCCCCCCTCTCAAATCTGCTTTTGTAGCCGGAGAGACCTGGACCTGGGGAAAGCATCGCTGGGGCAGCCGGCTAAGACTCTCAAGTAAGTGGGCACCTGGCTGCAGCGAGTGTGGGGTGACTTCTTCTTGGTTCTTTCGGTAAAGTCACGTAGAAGGGAAATAATAAAATAATAAAAATAAAACATAATAAAATAATTCTCACGACGTTTCGGCTTGCGTTGTGGCTGAAACGTCGTGAGAATTATTTTATTATGTTTTATTTTTATTATTTTATTATTTCCCTTCTACGTGACTTTACCGAAAGAACCAAGAAGATGAATCCCTGCAGTCACGAAAGAAGCTTTAAATCGAAATATGGGGTGACTATTACTATAAACACCGCTACTCCGCTTGGTTCACCGCAAATGCTTCATCGAGTCTCGAGACTCTTTTTCACGAGGCTCCTGGCTGAGTTTCACACTTGGGGGCGATGTTCCTCTATACAATCCCTATTGAGTAATTTGTGGGTTTAAATTTTTCGAACCGTGACACTGCCACTCAACGGCCTGCTCGTTTTACAATAACGTCACAGGATTTTTAAACGGGCGCTGCGAAACGGGCGGCGCTTGTGATTTTGTAGGCTTGACGCTCTCACGGTGGTAACCAAGGGTGACCGTGGGGTACGAGTCCTGATCATCCGCGCCGCCAAAATCTCATCTCGATGCTGAGCCGCGAGAGCTGGCGCGGCGGGAGAGCGAGCGAGAGAGAGCGAGAGAGAGCGAGAGAGAGCGCTTGCACGGCTATCAGAGCTACAGCTTCCCTTGTGGCAGCAGCCGCTGGAAAAAAAGTGTCCCCACGCATCCCGGTGGTCACATGACTCGTCTCCCTTGACATTTAGTTTGCAGTGTCTACAGCCCGCAGAGCTAAAGCTTTCATATATATATATAAATCTGTTATTTAATTAAAATAAAAAGACATTTTTGATCCAAAATATCAAGGTGCCGTAGGTCAGAGCGCCCCGGAGATCAGTCGTAGGCAGAGAAGTGGGGCGGGGGGGCGGCACTGATGATGTTGGCGCTTCGCTGCGAAGTGGCAGAGCGTCGGGAAAGCCAGTCTACGGCTTAAGGGGACGCTGCGGGGAGGAGAGGTCCGTGGTTCCGTGGTTCCGTGCCACCGCCGAGAGAAGATGGCGACAGCACGGCTCCCGGAGCGGCCGATCTCCGAGCAGCGACTGTCGGACGCTCTGCGAGCACTCGAATTTACTGAAACGATGTGGCCCTTGCCCCGTCGGTTGCGGCGCGAGCGTGGCACAGCAGCCCTGTTTGTCCACTGCTGGATGAGAGGGCCTGCCCGCTCTGTGCGGGTCCCGGAGGTTATTGGATCGTACTTAGTCGCGCCCAACTCGACGATGCCGATCGCGTGAGCGCGGCCTCCCGCCGCTCCCCCCGTTGACGCCCAATCCCTTGTCCCCCCGCAGGTGTCCTGTGATGCTGGTGGTTGGAGACTCCTCGCCGATGGTGGACGCTGTGGTAAGCGGGTGTCTGGGTGGCGACGTGCACGTCCGGCGTGTCGCTCGCCGCTCGGCTGACTCCTCGGGGCTCTTTCTCTCCTCCTGATGAGCCGCAGCCGTTCACGAAGCCCTCCCCGCGTCGTGTCGACAGTGCGAGCTGGTCGATTGTGCCTCACCACGCTCAGCAGTGCGCGCGTTGGTAAAGCCGGCACCCAGGTCCGGTCGAGATGTCAATCTCACCGCCGACGTTAGCAGCAGTCGAGAATCGACCTCGGGTCACCGGGTTCGCGGCTCAAAGCGCTAACCACCGCGCCGCCGCTCTAGCCCAAACGACGCTGCGAACCTCCTTGCAAACGGGCCCAGTGAGCTTCAGAGCGGTGACCTCCAGGCCGTCCGTTGATACGATTTACGGCGCTGCGCTATACCGGGACACCGGATTCGTGGCACAGAAGCGCGCTAACGACCGCCGCACGCGAGGCGGAGACGCGCGATGGCGCGGCGCGACCTCACCCCCCACCCCCCCTCCCCGTCTCTGCGGCGTGCAGGTTGAGTGTAACTCCAAGCTGGACCCGACCCAGACGTCCTTCCTCAAGGTAATGACGACGCAAGAGACTTTTAGCTCAAACCGCGTGTTTTTACTTTGCGCGAGAATGTAATAACGACCTAACGACCGGGGCGTCGTCCCGTTTCGCCGCGTCGCAGCGCTCGATCGTCGCCCTAAGGGCTTTGTTGGCGGGGGGGAGGGGGGCAGTGTTCTCCGGCTGTGTTGGTTGACGAGCCGGTGCCAACGACTGTCCAAGCTGCGCGGTCCTAGAGGAGTGGTGGCTGACAGATGCGCACGGCCACAACCGTGTTCAAAAGTTAAAGTCGCGGCGCTCGGGAGCGTGAAGTGGTTTGTGGCATCGATGAAGGTTTTTCTGACGGCGTGTTTGTTTGTCGTTTCAGATGTCCGACTGCGGAGGCCTGCCCCAGTGTGTCCAGGTATGTCTCTGCCACGAGGGGACCCTGACGATGCATCGATTCACCGACCTTAAGATCGATCCTCACGATTGCACGCTCGGTTCGGCCACACCACGCCGGGCAACACGTTCGCAACGGATGGAATTGATGCCATCCAATTAAAAAGCAAACTAAAAACGAACACATAACAATTGCTTTTACGCTTTCTGTCAATAAAAATCAGGTTTTAAGATGTTAAAACACCAAACAATAATAACCGTTTTGCAAAGAATCATGTCTGCATTAACCACACATACTTGTGCTGAACATGCAACAAAAAAAATACATGCTCTGGTAATATTTGCCTTGTCTTCGAAACGGACTACTCCACACCATAGAGAGCTTTCTTCAGAGCCTCGTCTCGCCTGTTGGTGTTATCTGGTCCAGTTCCTTGCAAACGGTTTCTGTGTAGTGTTTGAACATCTTAAGAGCTGTTTTATTGCTCGATAAGGTAAAGCCAATTGTTGTATTTTGATACTGGCAAGAATGGTCCCGTGATAAAACGAACACGTGATTTGTGTACCCGTTGAGCCCTGTTGGGAATCCACCGCTTGAAGGGGCACACTCCCACGCCGTGCGTGTCACGGGGTTACTTGACCATATTTCACCACGACGGTCAGCGCTGGTTGGTGAAGGGCGCGGAGAGACGGCGAAGTCGCCACGAGGCGTCACACGGCCGGGGCTGAACCCCCGCGCCCCTTGGCTGCTGCGACGGACCTCACCGCACGCACCGCTGAACTTAGTTGGGATTTAATTTGACATTATTGAGCCCCCCCCATCCCGCTCTCCCACTCAAAAGTCATTTAATCTGCAGCCTATGAGGCTAGGCCCTGGGGCTCCCAACTGTGGGGGTATTCTCACCGCGATGAAAACAAAGTATTGATTCGGTGTGTAGGGGCTTTAATCCGCCGGGTTTTGGATGTCACCTTTTCATGACTCGACGATCGATGTCTCTTTGTGGTTGACCTACAGCCGGCCAAACTCACAGAAGCCTTCAAATACTTCGTCCAAGGAATGGGCTACAGTAAGTACACGGCTCGGAGAAGCCGCGTCCCGCTCGCTCGCACGCTGCCCATCGTCGTCGCTTGCGTTTCGCGGTCGCGTCTTCCGTTTAATTAACGGAATAGCCGTGGAGGCGTCGTCTTGTCGAAAGGCCCGATAATGGGTCGTGCCACTCCTGGCCATGTGGCGAGGGGGTGACAACCCCACCCTGATGAACAGGGGTCAGTAACCTGCTTCTCCCGAGCCCTGCACGTGTCTCGTCACGGGCTGCTTCGTGGCGTTATTTATCAAGGACCACCGTCTCGTGTTCACAGGCAAGGCAGCTCGTGAAATGTTTTGTGTTTTTACCGATTTTGAGAACAATGTCTCTTCACGTTATTTTGGTTGCCGGACCCCTGCTCACGCACGATGGTGCCGTCTCGGAGTGGAGACGTCGCCGCTTCCAGGCCTCTCTCCGGTTGGCCAGCGAGGCGGAACACGCGGAGGACCGATGGCCCTGCTGCCGCTGTGCACCGTCCGTCCTGTGCAGCTGGTCGAGCTCTCTAGTGGAATTTTTTCAATTCGTAACTTTTCGAATGGTTTATTAAGTACAGTCCCAAAGACGTCACACGTCAAGCGGCCAACAGCAAACTGCACAACGTTGTAAAAATTTTTTTTATATAACAACACATTACTTTACTAGAAGGAGGGTTTTTACACGGAGCTTGGCAGAAAGCGACGATGGGAGCGGAATGTCTGAAGCGGAGCAGCATGAGGAGAGAGACAGCAGGAGGAACGTTGTGACCGCCTACGGGGCGGCGTAGCGGTTCTACACGGGGGTGTGTTTTTATTTAGTGGTTCAATACGGGGGGGTGTTTTGATTTGGCGGTTAAACCGAACGCCGCCGCCTGTGTGATTATCGTCGTTGTCGTCGTTGTCGTCTGGGCCGCACGGCTTCGCAGTCGCCGAGTTTGGCATGGGCCGAGCGGCACACCCGGTGCCGGGCCCGCGAGAGTGACTGCTTCGCGCCGCTGCTTTTGCTCCCCGGCGCTCCGTGTACACCGTAGCCTCGCGCCGTAGCCAACTCCACAGCCAACTCCACTCGGTAAACGTCGGCAGCCAGCGAGACCGTCTCTCTGCCCCGACCAACGGTGGGCAGTGTTTATCCCTGAGGTGTACACTCCACATTACTGTGGCGGTGACTGCTTTATCCATGAGACAACATCCGTTCACTTCCCGCGAGGTGGTACTTGCTTCATTGATGCTGTAAGGGTAACGGGAGTCTCGACGCACACAAATTAAATCTCCGTGAACCTCTAACGCCGGCTGCCAGAAGTGCCGGTGTCAGACCACCGCTCCCAGCAATAAATAAAAAATTGTTATCCTGTCTGTGCTGCCAGATGACTGCTTAACATGTAACGCAATAGCAAAGTAAAACATCGCCTCGCGTTAGGGACAATTTGCCGTCGTCATCTTTGGAGCCGATTGGGCTTCCAGTGGTTTGATGCGGCAGCGTTTCAATTTTGAACACCAACTTAAGAGCCGCTGTCCTAAACAATTTGACAGGCAATGCCGGCTGTGTACGCGCGCACGCTCAAGTAATCGCCGCTCTTCTAGCCGCGTCCCGGCAACGGTGTCTCGGTGGACGCCACCGTTGTGCGGGAAGCCGTGCGCAACCGGTGGAGCCTTGAACAGAGCCGGCCTGCCGCCCGCCCGCTCGGCGGCCGTCCACCACCGCGCCCAGCCTGCAGCGAGCACGACGCCGCCTGCGCTTGCCGTGCCCCGCGATGCACCACGCTGCATGCGCGCTCGCGTACCCGTGTTCCCGCGTGTGCGCCGCCCGCATTCCCTCCACTCGTTCTGATCCTCCGTCCGTCGTGTCCCCTTGTTTCCACCCGTTCCGTCTCTCGCCCCGTGTCCTCCCTCCCCCCTCCTCCGATTTCTCCTTTCGTCTCCTTCCC
Organism: Lampetra planeri; assembly: GCF_965212315.1. Lineage (NCBI taxonomy): Eukaryota > Metazoa > Chordata > Hyperoartia > Petromyzontiformes > Petromyzontidae > Lampetra > Lampetra planeri. The sequence goes on from NC_136160.1 coordinate 609,954, forward strand.
GCTCCCTCTCGTGCCCTCCCTCCTTCCCCCGCCCGCTCGCTCCCTCCCCACGCTCCCCGCCACCCGCCGCGCGCCTGCAGTGCCGTCGGCCATGCTGACGCGGCTCTCCCGGTCACGGACCGCCTCGCGGAGCTCCAGCATCTCGGGCGAAGACGGACGCACGCGTGCCCGCACGCGCACCAACTCCGAGTCCAAGGAGGGGCAGTACGCCGAGGTCTTCTGAGCTCGCTTGGCCTAACCCGGCCCGGCCCGACGACACGCTCTCGACCCGTCCTGCTCCCCGCCCGGCCCGGCCTGGCCCTGCTGTGCCCTGGCCTGGCCTCCTTTGATCTGCACGTGGATACATCCGATCTGATATAGTTTAGTCTGACTTTGCCTATTTGTTTTATGGTGGGGCTGGACTGGTCTGGTCAGATTCGATCTGATGTGGTAGGATCTGTCCTGACCCCGACTGGACTGGTTGGGACTGGTCTAGCCACACTTGGTATGATTTTACCCTTTTTAGGCTGGTCTGATTCTGATGAGATCCTGTCTGGTGTGGCAAAATATGACCTCGCCTCACCTGGTCTGGTTTGATATCGTTTGGTCCTCCTGTCTGGGGCGTCCAGATCTGGTCTTTAAGTGGCTCCATTTTGTCTGATTCTGTGACCCAGTTGTACTCAGTCTGAATTGGCCATCTTCACAGGGCTGGCATTGTTCAGTTGAGTCCACCCTGGCCTGGTGTGGGCATCACCTGGAACATCTGCCTGGGTCTGGTTTGGGTGATTCTGATGATTGCTTGGTCTAATTATGCCTCGTTTAGTCTGGGCTGGCTCTGATCAATCTACTCTGGTCAGACCAATATTAGTTTATATTACACTAGCTAGGTCCTGGTCTGACCCACTTTAGTGTAGCCTGACCTCGCCTGGTTGGGTCTGGGCTGGTTTATTCCGGCCTGGTCTGCCCGAGTCTAGTGCGGTCGAGCTGCCTGCAGCCCGCCGGAGGCACCGCTAACCCGCCACCAACACCCCCCCCCCCGCTCGCTATTGTTCTTTGCGACACGAGGAGGAGGCACGTCGTAGTGAAACCTGTGTGTGGCCCTAGCCCAGCGCGACGACGTTCTCCCGCATAACGTGGTGAACGTTCCCGTTCAGTGGGTGGGTCGGTCTCTCTCAAGACGTGGGGCTCGGAATGAATGACGCGGCGCAAACACCGGCCCCCAATGCAATCGACTCGTTAACCTCCGCCCCAATGTATCGACTCGCCAGTTCAGCACAGGCCATTTGGCCGCCCTCCACCGCCCCACCCCCCCATTGCGTTTCCCATGCGCGCTCGTGTGGGATGGGAGCGACGCAAGTTTGCGTCTTTTTGAGAAAGCGTCAGAATTCCGAGACACTGGGAGGGAAAGAGTCCGCGTTTTTGCAAGACCCGATTTAAATAAATGGAGGAAGCGTCTCCCCCTTTTTTATTTTCTTACAAAAGGCCAGTCTTACCCTAATAAAGGAAGGTGCTTTGTCCTGTACAGTAAATTGCGTTCCATACGTTGGGGATGCGCTGCCGATTTATAAACGACGCGGAAGGAATGCACGGACACGCAGGCTTTATTTGTTGTATGGAGCAGGAGCCGCTGCTGCTGTTGCCGGAATGAAGTTTTTGCTGCAAGTACATTATTTTTGTTTTCTTTCCCTGATTTTTGAATCGCATCGAGCGGGGGACGAACAAAAGCGGAGCTCTACGCCCGTCGCTGGCATTTTCCGGGCAAAACTGAACACTTCGTTCTGCCCATTGCCACATCTCTCTACAGTATATATATATTTTGGGCGAGTAGAAAAACATGAACAAGGACTTAAGATTTGTCAGTGTCCTTAACCGCAACACAGACTTTGGTGTTCATGATCTGGCTTCTAGAATTGCTTTTTAAGGCTCCACTTTGGGGGGCAAAGTGAGATGCAACAGATACACTGCCCGCCCGCCCACCCGCCCGGGGGCTGCTCGACAAGAACGATGCATCGCTGTGTCCGTAGCGGGGACCTCTCCAAGAGTCACGGCTAGAGGTTCTCCCGAGTTGTTCTAATCCGGTGGAGGGAACGTGGGACTCGTTCTAACTGTGCAGTATAGTCTTCCTGAAAGTATATACATATATAAATATTACAAATAATTACAATTAACCGCGGCCTCCTTAAAATCAATAATAAAGTAATTTTTTTTAACATTCTCGTTTCTTCGTAATGGCTTAAGTATTAAAAGAAAGATTTGTTTTGCAGCGAAAAATAGTTTTGTAGGGCTTAGGCATTAATGCATTTGTGTAACTTTGTGCCTGTTTTTGATGCAGATTTGTTGAAATAATCCGGTGTTTAAAAAAAAACCCTATCGGTTAATACCTGTATCACTGAAAATTACTGTAGTGTTTTTTTCAGAATAAAAAAATTAATGAACTGACTAATAAACACGGTGTGGCAAGTGCTTGTGTCAGAGGTCGGAGCGTCTGGTACCCAGCGAATCGAGCAAAGGGGGGCAGTGGAGGCTCCTCCCATCGGTGGCCTGAGCCAGCGGTGGAAATTCCACGTTCCCGGGAATCGACGAATCTCCATGGGGGACGACGACCACTTCCATTCCCACAAATTGCGACTCGCTGAGCGTCCGAGGCACAACTGGGTTAGTTTCGGCTTATTAATTTCAACTGGCATGGCGAGTGGGACGGAGGCCCTCATCCATCAGTGATCGACGCGATGGCCCAGCAGCAACACGCCCTTCTTCAGTCCCCCCCCCCCCCCCCCGTGTGACCCGCCACAACGAGCACTCTCCCCGCGTCATCCTCCGGCTGCTGCTCCGGTCATTCTGTCACCGCCTCTCTCTCGCTCTCTCCGCGCGCTGCCTCTCATCACGGACTCGTTGCGTCTTTATCTATCCCCGGCGTCTGTCAACTCTTCTCGTAATTTGCCCAAAAAGTAGCAGAGCTTTCTATGGGATGTACGGCCCTTTAATATCCTGTTCTCGATTTGCAAATCGTCCAGTTCTGCACTTTATCTTCCTCTTCCATCCCTCCCCTCCACTTTCATGATCTCGAAGCGACGCTCTTTCACTGTCACTCATTCCGCAAGCCTGGCACGGCCTGCCCACTTCATCATCCCATCAATTCTGTGGCACCATTGTCAGCTCTGTCAAACGCCTTGAGTGTGAAGGTGCTCTATCAATTCGTCTTTCACTTGATCCGTGGATTTGCAGAGTGCATCTGTAGCATAGCATCTCGACAGTAATCATCTTTATAATATATTTTCCTCGAGTATAATCCCAATTGTGTTACGAATAAAATCAGTTTTTTTTTAATAGCAGCATCATTTATGCAACTGCCTGGCAATACGGAGGTGTGCATATATTAAGATGCTTTCAGCCTATTAATGTTGATACGTGTGGGAGGAAACCGGAGCACCTCGAGAAAACATGCGCGTGTGAGGGCACAACACTCGATCCCATACATAAGGGACCGAGTGGTGGGACTGCCTTGTGCTGGCGAGCCCAGAGTTGGCTCCTCCTCGACGCCCACGTGCGCGTGACGCAACAGCGGTGTGCGCTCCCCCAACCACGAGCAGCAGCGGAGCCACCAGATGCCACGAGGCAAAGCGGCCATTCGGATATTTCACAGAACAGGGGGAGATCAAACAAACTCCTCATTGAAGAACAGAGGGAGATCATACAAACTCCTCATTACAGAACAGGGGGAGATAATACAAACTTCACTCACTCTCACTGCAGGACTGGGAGAGATCATACAAACTCCACTCACTGCAGGACAGGGAGAGATCATACAAACTCCACTCACTCTCACTGCAGAACAGGGGGAGATCATACAAACTCCACTCACTCTCACTGCAGAACAGGGGGAGATCATACAAACTCCACTCTGTAGGACAGGGGGAGATCATACAAACTCCACTCACTCTCACTGCAGAACAGGGGGAGATCATACAAACTCCACTCACTGCAGGACAGGGAGAGATCATACAAACTCCACTCACTCTCACTGCAGAACAGGGGGAGATCATACAAACTCCACTCACTCTCACTGCAGAACAGGGGGAGATCCTACAAACTCCACTCACTCTCACTGCAGAACAGGGGGAGATCATACAAACTCCACTCACTCTCACTGCAGAACAGGGGGAGATCATACACACTCCACTCAGTCTGTAGGACAGGGAGAGATCATACAAACTCCACTCACTCTCAGGGCAGAACAGGGGGAGATCATACAAACTCCACTCACTGCAGGACAGGGAGAGATCATACAAACTCCACTCACTCTCACTGCAGAACAGGGGGAGATCATACAAACTCCACTCACTCTCACTGCAGAACAGGGGGAGATCATACAAACTCCACTCACTCTCACTGCAGAACAGTGGGAGATCATACAAACTCCACTCACTCTCACTGCAGAACAGGGGGAGATCATACACACTCCACTCAGTCTGTAGGACAGGGAGAGATCATACAAACTCCACTCACTCTCAGGGCAGAACAGGGGGAGATCATACAAACTCCACTCACTCTCACTGCAGAACAGGGGGAGATCATACACACTCCACTCAGTCTCACTGCAGAACAGGGGGAGATCATACACACTCCACTCAGTCTGTAGGACAGGGAGAGATCATACAAACTCCACTCACTCTCAGGGCAGAACAGGGGGAGATCATACAAACTCCACTCACTCTCACTGCAGAACAGGGGGAGATCATACACACTCCACTCAGTCTGTAGGACAGGGAGAGATCATACAAACTCCACTCACTCTCAGGGCAGAACAGGGGGAGATCATACAAACTCCACTCACTCTGTAGGACAGGGGGAGATCATACAAACTCCACTCACTCTCAGGGCAGCACAGGAGGGGATCATACAAACTCCACTCACTCTCACTGCAGAACAAGGGGAGATCATACAAACTCCACTCTGTAGGACAGGGGGAGATCATACAAACTCCACTCACTCTCAGGGCAGAACAGGGGGAGATCATACAAACTCCACTCACTATCAGGGCAGAACAGGGGGAGATCATACAAACTCCACTCACTCACTGAAGGACAGGGGGGGATCCTACAAACTCCACTGAGAAAGGCGCCCGAGTCGGGAGTCGAACCCAGGCCTCTCCTCGTGGCTGCCGCGCTCGGGATGCGACGCTGAGCGACGGCGTCGCATTGGAAGATCAAACGCCGACAAGCATCGAGGATGTAAACATCGCTTTGTGTTTATTCTTTGTGCTTTCTGTTTGGTTTCAACAACCACATCACCCAACAACCACATCACCAAACGTCACGAACCACGTGGTTTCAACAACCGCGTTCACGACCCGACGTGTCAAAAAAGTGACCCGCAGGAAAGCAGGCCTGTGGTTGGATAAGTTAAATAAATATTACGTTAATAAGTTACGTGCTTCGAAATAAGTTATTGGTCATATAACCGAGAGCATATTATTAAATACATTACAACCATCACCTCCACATAGGCCAGAGTCACAACCTCAACGTTTACATAAGTTAGCAATAAATATTATAAAGTTACATCCGTTGACATGCACCGAGTGGACAAATAAGTTACAAACAGTAAAATAAATTAGAATCCGTGAACAAATAAGTTAAATAAGTTATTGACAGTACACTTGCATGTATTGTAATATATTACGTTTAGTGCATACTCCGTTCAACAATAGAAGGCGTTCTGGAGAATATCAGCCACCAATGACGAGCGTGGCAGGATCAACCTGCACACTTGGTGTGTGGGACCAAGTTCACATCCCAGTCGTGATCGCTGTCACTGCATCGTCTCCCCGCATCCATACATTCCAGGGCAGATTGTTGAGGCCACGAATTTAACCAGGGAAGTACCGACTATGGAGATTTGTCTTCAAATTAATGCCAAACCAGGTTGCCGAATGACACTTTGCAGGTCATGCCAAATTATTTTCATTTTAGCCGCGTGCCAAATTGCATTTCCTTAATGGTCGGGGCAGAGTACGTAGAGAGAATGAATCTCTCTACGTACTCTGCCCCGACCATTCATTCAGCCAATGAAAGAGTGCGAGGCAACCGGAGCACTCGGGGGAAACCCCCCACGGGTGCAAAGGCGCAATACTCAATCCCAGTGAGAAGGGACGCGCGGAGAGAAAGTCGCCTGCACTTTGCTCTACGGGAAGGGAGTTTCACAACAACAACGTCTGTGTTTGATCCACCAACCCTCGCTGCTGCCTCCACGGGGCTGGATTCGAGGTAGAAGCCACGCGCACCCCGGCTACCTGTAAACCAAGCTGTCGCTTTACACACATTTTGGAAAGCAAAAACGAAACCATTTCATAACGACGCGAGTTTCCCTTTAAACAGATCCTGACGCGCCCAGAGGAGTTTAAGCATCGGCAGCGCGGATTAATAAAAGTTATAAATAAATAAATATTGACCTTGTAAACCTGCTCACACGAGACTACTCATCGATCCCTTGGTGTAAGAAGATGTTGAGACGTCTTGTGCGAGTTGAGTGCAGGAGGCGTCAGGAGGCATCAGGTGGCGAGCAAGTCCCACGATGGTGCCGCAAAGCCCGAGTCGTGACGTTGTTGACAAAAATGTCCAGATTTTGCTGCTATCTTCCACAAACTGGGAACTTCCCCCCCCCTTACCGCATACACGGCGCTCTGTCAACTCGTGAACACGGGCGTCTGGGATTACACCCCAACAACAACAACAACAGAGTACAACACGAGCTCCGACAGCGTGAAATAAGTCGACCACACGGTGGTGGCACGCTGACGGCCTCGACGCAGCTGACGCAAAAGCGAGATGCCAAAATGGCACAACATTTTGTGAAGTGGCACAGCCACCGAGAAGCGGAGAGTGCGGACACTCTCAGCCGTGACACAGCGGGCAGGCGGCGGCGGTGGCGGTGTCCAGCGGCTCACAGAGCCGGGACCCCCCCTCCCCATGCCACCTACCCCGCATCTCGGGTCGGGGTGGACAGACACTCAGCACCGAGGACGTCGTGCAAAAGCGTCGCCCCTCCCCGATGAGATTCAGTTATTCGATTGGAGGATCGATATCTTGTGTTTAAACGCTGGTGATCGTTAGCGGCCCCTCGTGTCTGCGTGGGGGTTCCCATCTCACGTCTCAAACCATCGCGGACAACAAAATACGAATTTGGAAGGGAAAAGAATATTGATTCTAAATCGCGAGATTCGGTGCATAGCGTATCGTGATGATTCGAAGCGGTGTACACGCCGACTTGTACTGTGTAGAGGATACCATCAGCTATCATGCTATCATCATACAATCACAGAGCCCCCAAATTGTTGATGTGTATACTCATTGACAGCGCCTCTCTGTTCTACTCAGATTGTGGCTGACATTCTATCTTAACAAATGCCAAAACACTTGGGGCACACTGCGAACATACCTCACGACATACGTCACACATACGCACTTTAACGAGTACACAATTGCTCTCATGATTGCTAACGCATTCGATTCTGCCAACACAACTTGAAATTTGGTCTCGGATCTAAAATTCGGTCCGAAAATTTCACGACGCCGCCCGCAGCGTCACCGCAAAGAATCCTGGGGGATGTACCGCCATGCATTGCGGCGCTGGTGCGGACGAGCACACGCAGACCGTGTTTGCCCAGTTACACGTGCAACGTTGGGCAAACATTGGCATGCGGTTGGAACCTTTGGACCAACGTTGGCCCAACGTTCAACGTTTACCGCGTGACTTGGCTCAGTGTTAAAGTCCAGAGACGTTGGCCTTATCTGGTACTGCTTGATGCTGCCGATGCTCTTGCTGGTGCCGGAGTTGTCGATGTTGCATGACGCTGGCGCCGATGTTGCTCGTGTCGCTGGCGCCGATGTTACCGATGTCGTCGGTGCTGCCACGACGACCCCCGCGCCTCCTCCACCGCCCCCGTCTCCGTCAGTTGCCGCCACCGCTCAGGCTGGGCACGACGCAGGTGCAGCCCACGGCGATCTCCTCCCAGCGCTCCTCGTAGCGCGCGTGGCCCGCCTCGCACGAGCCCCGCTCGCGGTACATCACGCGCACGTGCGCCGTGACGGGCACGGACACGAGGCTGTGCGTCTCGCGGCCCGAGTGCGGCTCCACGCAGCCGGCGCACAGGCAGGCCGCCTCGGGCAGCACCTCGGGCACGCGGTCCGCCTTGCGGTTCAGCCTGCGGGGCACGCGGGGGGAGCACACCGGTTATCGTCAACGATGTGGTGATGATATTAATTCATTCTCGTTTGGTAGATTTGGTATCGGCACCGTCATTCAACAGCCAAATGGCATCGTGCACTTCCTTGGCTTGGAAATTCCTCCCCCCTCCTAACCCTCGAAGACAGCGGTGTAACCATCAACTCACTCACCAATTCACCTACTCACCCAGCTATTCAACCACCCACCTAGTCACCCACCCACCGGCTTACCACTCACTGGTCTAACTATCCACTGCATCAGAATATCATCAAGAGGCCAATACTGCACCACATCCACTGCACAAAGGGGTTGTGGCCATGCATCTAAAACGATTGACCATATAGTCAACCTTATAGAGATATACAAACAGACACACAGAGATACATATAGCCTAATAGAGTTAGATGCCTATATAGAAACATAGAGACCCATCGAGATACTGTGCAGAGTGATGCCTTAAAGACACGACATGATAATACCATTCTGGCCAAACTGGACCATCATCATCGGAGGAGGAGGAACACGACACGAACTCTCTCCTGAAGCCCTCTCGTCGTGGCCGGCAGGCGCCGACTTTGCCATTTAACTCCTGAACATTTCGCCACCATGCGCAAGAATAAACGTGTTTTTTTTTCCCTAGCGCAAAGCTAATATGTGAAATCCCATTCGAGTACTTTGCAGAGTGAATTTGGCAAGCAGGAAGGCAGCCACACCCGACGCCAACAATTGCCCGAGTTCTGTGGCCCTACATTTGGATGTTTTTCCCCCAACTCCTTTCCTGTGCGTGCGTGCGTGCGAAGTGGCATTTCAGCTCGCTCACCGGTAAGTCCACGGCGAGAGGGATCGCTCGCTCGTCAGAGCCTTCTGCCCGATGCCGTGGGTCCATCGCGGGCACGAGTGGCGGTGGCCGCCGCGCCCCGAGCCGGCGGCGGCGGCGGCCCGCGCCACCTCGAGCAGCCGCAAGCGCTCGGGCACCGCGTGCAGCCGCTTGACGAGCAGCTCGTCGGGCACCTCGGCGCGGCACCGCCCGTCGGCGAGCGGGGAGGCGGACGCGCGGTGCACGGCCCACGCGGCCACGCACAGCAGCAGCAGCAGAGACGCCGCCTGCACGCGGAGGAGGAGGAGGGAGCGGGCAGCAGCAACGGTCAGTGGCGGTAAAGGCGCGGCCCTGCAATCGCTGGCTCGCGTCAACGCTGGCGGAAGGGCCTCCGCTTGCGCAGTACACAGAGAGAGAGAGAGCCGCTCTCGACTCTCTCGAGCATGATGTTAGCCATGGTCCGGAATCGAACTCAGATGGCTGGGCTCGTATAGCGTGGTCCCTCGAATGTGCCCGGTCAAAACCACATTCATATTCAGTCCCTTGTTTTATCATTACATGCCCAGGAAATCTAACTTTGCATTTCTCTAACTAGTATCGTTCATGTTCTTGTTGTGTACCCTGCTACCCTTAACACATCCATGTAACTCGCCATGTCTGTTCAAACGCAGCACGTGCCATGGGCATCATGGCACTTCTACTCTCGACGTCTCGTGCGAGGCTTGGCGTCTTGTCCATTGCTAGGCAACTGTGACAGCGACACAGACATCTGACACACCACGAATCATTTTGACCGGTGATGTTTCTGATCTAAAAGCAATGAGGCGGCCCCAAGTCGTTACAGACATTGCGGGGTGACGCCGCAGCTGCGGCTGCTTTGAGATGCATTGAGAGCGGGGCACAAAGCACAGCCAGCAACAGACAAACTCGGCCCGTCCCTCGGTAACCACGCCGTCGTCTGGCATGCCTCTCCTCTTGAAGGTCGCGGTGTTATGAGACGGACGCGTTGAGTGTTCACGTTCAAACCGCGTCTCATCTGCCCACGTTGTCTCTGGTATTTCTGAGTGCGAGTGAGTGTGTGAGTGAGTGGAGTGAGTGAGTGAGTGGAGTGAGTGAGTGCGTGAGTGAGTGTGTGAGTGAGTGAATGCGTGCGTGAGTGCGTGCGTGAGTGCGTGCGTGAGTGAGTGAGTGCGTGAGTGAGTGAATGCGTGCGTGAGTGAGTGCGTGAGTGAGCGATAACTCACCATGAAGCAGGTTGGAGCAGCCATTGGAGTTCTGTTGTCGCAGTTTGTGTCGAGCGAGCTGCTCTTCAAGTCCCTCTTCGCAAGTGATCCTCGGGTTTGAGTGTCGACTGTGGGCTCGTCCTCGAACCTTTATAGCTCAAACAACACTTCCAGCGCTGTGGGCGGGACGAACGAGTCGATGATGACACGAGCGGCAGGTTGCGCCAGGCGGGTGATTTCCCACGCGCAAGAGCCCTGGGGCGGATGGAGTTGAGTGGCGCGGAGAAGAGCCGAGGGCGAAGGAGTTTGAGATTCGGGCAGTGCGCGATGGGTGATGGCGGCTCATCGCAGCCTCAGCCACGTGGAACCCACTGAGATAGTTGGCTCTTCAGCAAAGGGCACTCGGGTCGACAAAGGTCACGTGGCACGATGGACAGCACCGGCGATGTGCACCCGTGTCGCGTCTCATGACAGCTGATGAAGGTGCGCGATCAGTAGGCACGCGATGAGAAGGCACGCTACATGGTGTGCGCTCGTGACATTGGCGTGTTGCTTCTTGAGTGATAAGCTTGTTCGTTACGAGAGCAGTGCAACCTGCTGTGTGGTTCGCCTTCACCATTTCATTACCTTTCGATGTCGAACCCGGGCCGCCTTTGATAACAACAACAACGCAATGACATTTGTATCGATACAGTGGCGTCGAAATGCGACTGCGTCCCAAGTCGCTTGACAGACGCAGTGGCCGTGCTTGCTTAAAGACAGAGGCTGCTGTTAAAACAAAGGCAGAGGGTGGGGGGGGGCAGATTGGGGTTTTGAGTGTGGACGTTGAACAGGGGTAAGGCGGTCAACAGCACGGATGGCTGGGACAAGGAGTTTCAGTCGACGGCGAATTCCTGCAGACGATGATGGCGATAACGAGCCTTAGGCAGCGTTTCCCCGCTCAAAGAGCCAATGGAGCAGCGCTCAGCTCTGTTAGACACACCGAGTCGTCGGTGAAAACTCCACATTGCTGTGCCAGGGACCCAGGGTCTCTTCAGGAGACAACCACCACTCTTGACTTTTCAGAAAGTAGTACTCGATTGAACAACCATGGAGGATACTGGCATGGGTGAATGCTGGACTGGAGTTTGAATTTGTGACCTCTTGATGAGGGAGTTGGGTGTTGACCACAATGCAACCCAGACTGATATAACAACAAAAACGATGAAAATAATTAATCGTCAGCCCTTTTTCAATCCACTGCTGGATGAAGGCCTCCCCATGTCATATAAATCATGGGGATTGTCTGACCTTACTTCACCACGTTGCCCAGTGTGAGTAACAATGCCCTTGATTTTACCCACGAAAGCCTCGTCGAGTCTGAATAATCTTATTTTTCAAGAAGGGTTACCTCCATTGAGCCGTCTTTGCTCAATCTGATTGCGGGGTGTTTGCTTTGTGTGCCCTGCGTGCGAGGAGACCGGCAACCACGCGCACGTCGCCAACACTCGCGAGGGGCGACGCGGTGGGCGACACGAGGGGCGACACGAGGGGCGACACGGTGGGCGACGCGGTGGGCGACGCGGGGCAGTGCGGCGAGAGACGCACGGGAGGAAGCGGGGCCAGGGACAACGGCGCCCCCCACGTCGAGAGGGGAGCGAGGGAGCGGGGCCCAACGAGTCGCACGCGCGGCCTGGGACAGCAGCAACAGCAGCAGCAGCAGCAACAGCAGCAGCAGCAACAACAGCAGCAGCAGCAACTGCAGCAGCAGCAGCAACAACAGCAGCAGCAACAGCAGCAGCAGCAGCGAGGACCCTGCCGGGTGGTGCTCGTGGAGCGAGCGGCTCCCAACGTTCAATCCTCGACGTCTCGGCCACCGAGCGGCGTCCTCGGTGCGTGGGAGCAGTGTTGGCTCCTGTAGGCCCGCGGGAGATTCCACACGGATGGAAATGCGTCGCAGCAAATGGCCACGGATCCGGCGGTATGCAAAGATCATGCAAATAAAAAAACCCGGCACATCCCCGATGGACGCGAGCCAAGAGTTGAATGATCGTGGGTTTTAAACTTCCGTTATGACTTCGTCGTTTTAATACCCCCCCCCCCTCTTAATGCCCCGCCCCCCTCCACCTCTGAGTGGGAAGTGTGCCAAAGCCGGAACGGGTTTGAGGGCTGCTCGCTGCTCGTGCACCGCTCGTCGTGGGTGACGTCGCCAAGCTATTTTGTCCGTGCTCGTTCCCGCCCTTGGGCAGAAATTGGTCGCTCGACGCGTAATGAAAAATAAATATAAAACCCTCCCTGTCGCTTTGTAGGCCCGCCACACTTTGTATCGCCCCGGATATGAACGATTTCACGATTGATTCCAATTGTGATATTGGCGCCACATCACGTGACGATGTTCCCATTCGCATCTCTCGCAGCGCAGCGCGCCGCACGGACGGACGCCCAAGCGAGTGGACATCGCAGAAGCACGTCTGAGATGCCTGCATGTGACGTCTTTGTCCACAGAGTACGCAGAGGGCGGCGCTTTTCCAGCTGCCCTGCTAGACGGGGCCACGTTCGTTACATGGAAATCAGACCGAGACTTTTTTTTTAAATGTCAACACGCGGAATTTAACCAAATTAATTGCCAAATCGACTTTTCACGTGCATTTTTGTGCAGGCGTCGTATGAAGCCTCATCAGTGCAGCCGTCAAAGTTCGCTGCTGACATCCGCCTCGGGAAGCCCCATACATGGACAGGACACCGGAGCAAAGCGGCACGAACTCTCTCCTCTCCTGAAGCCCTCTCGCGGCCAGATTACATCGCCAATACCGTTCAGCCCTGAGCATATTGCTACGCGCAAGACGATTAAAAAACATCTCCACAAACGGAGCGACGATTGCCAGCTGGAATCAAATAGATTAAACAGCGCAGCGATGTGCATTGCGTGTACAAAATACCCTCAGCCTTGTCCAGACCTCCAGCTCAACAGAACTGCGGGCGTGGCCTTTCTTTGTTATTGACACCAACGACTCACAGAGTTGACAACGTGCGGTCATCTCGGCAGGCAGCGGTGGAACCGATGCATTCTTTCATAACCCGTGACCTTAGAAGGGGAGATGATTTAGCAGGCGACGTTTCGCACAATGCCCCTTCTTCATGGCACTACAAGGACCGCAGAGTGATTTCATTGCCTAGCTTTGCACGTTTCTGTTATTATGTGTTTCCCTCAGTTATCGATTTAATGTTTCATTCAGATATATAATACAATGTGAATGATATTGACCAAATATACCAATGCTGAAACAATACAATACCTACAATGCAATACTGCTATTCTTTCTGAACGATATACTGCAGATCAGAGTGTGTTTAAAGGGGCCCCTCTGGAGTTGCAGAGATCCTGGACAAATAATATCCCTCCCTCGCCTAAACGCGCTGCTTGGGCAGGAAGGGCACAGCGATTATGATGCCACGGTGGCTAGGAGACGTTAACTACCTCGCCCGGCATACAGGAGGTTGTGGGTTAGATCCCAACCCTGACACCTGTTGTATATTTGGAGTTTGCGTGTCTCTCTCCCTGTGGTCGCATGGATTACTCCCCAAGTCCTCCGGTTTTAGTATTTGGCTGCTCTACATTTCCACGTGATGAGTTATCTATCATTTGTGGCCAGGTCGTTCCTGACACAAAGCCACCTGTTAACGTGAAAGAATAAACACAGTTTAGATTTACCTTTACCTGCCTTGAGCCCCCCCCCTCTCTCCCCCAGCTGTGAGCCCCCCCTCTCTCCCCCAGCTGTGAGCCCCCCTTCTCTCCCCCAGCTGTGAGCCCCCCCCCCTCTCTCCCCCAGCTGTGAGCCCCCCCTCTCTCCCCCAGCTGTGAGCCCCCCCCTCTCTCCCCCAGCTGTGAGCCCCCCCTCTCTCCCCCAGCTGTGAGCCCCCCCCCCTCTCTCCCCCAGCTGTGAGCCCCCCTCTCTCCCCCAGCTGTGAGCCCCCCCCCTCTCTCCCCCAGCTCTGAGCCCCCACTCTCTCTCCCCCAGCTGTGAGCCCCCCCCCCTCTCTCCCCCAGCTCTGAGCCCCCACTCTCTCTCCCCCAGCTGTGAGCCCCCCCCCCTCTCTCCCCCAGCTGTGAGCCCCCCCTCTCTCTCTCTCCCCCAGCTGTGAGCCCCCCCCCTCTCTCCCCCAGCTGTGAGCCCCCCCTCTCTCTCTCTCCCCCAGCTGTGAGCCCCCCCCTCTCTCCCCCAGCTGTGAGCCCCCCCCCTCTCTCCCCCAGCTGTGAGCCCCCCCTCTCTCTCTCTCCCCCAGCTGTGAGCCCCCCCTCTCTCCCCCAGCTGTGAGCCCCCCCCCTCTCTCCCCAGCTGTGAGCCCCCCCCTCTCTCCCCCAGCTGTGAGCCCCCCCTCTCTCTCCCCCAGCTGTGAGCCCCCCCCCTCTCTCCCCCAGCTGTGAGCCCCCCCCCTCTCTCCCCAGCTGTGAGCCCCCCCTCTCTCCCCCAGCTGTGAGCCCCCCCTCTCTCCCCCAGTCTTACTGAGAGGTTATGTGACTGAGAGGTTCTGTGACTGAGAGGTTCTCTTACTGAGAGGTTCTCTGAGAGGTTCTCTTACTGAGAGGGACTCTTACTGAGAGGTTCTGTTACTGAGAGGGAATCTTATTGAGAGGTTCTCTGAGAGGTTCTCTTACGGGTCGTGGAGGAGCCTCCAGCGAGGCTCGCCACATTCCGCCGTGCGGCGATTCCCACCCCGCAGGCTCCAGCTGCCGCCCTGCCTGCAAAATCCCGCCACGATGCTCACACGTTTCTCGACAAATTTGACTAAAGCGTGTTTTGTTTCCCCCGTTACCGCCGCAACGACCCCTTGGATGCAGCCCCCGGGTCTGGGAGGCCTGGCGTAATGTCCTGGGTATAACAATCATAAATGCCACAATTTATAAACTTGGAACGCGGCGCCGCGCTCACTATTCGCTCGCTCTTGAAGACAGAAGATGACTCGCGAGGCGCAAGAATGCAGCAGTCACGTGGGGAGCCGGTGCCAACAATTGCCCAAGCTCTGCGGTCCTCTATATATTCGGGTGTGATCGGCCAGTTCTGTTTTTTTTTATATATATGATAGAAAGTCAGAGAACCCAGAGGAAATCCATGCAAAACAGGGGGCGAACGTAAAAAAACTCCACACGGAAAGTCGCTCGAGTTGAGAATCGAACCCAGGCTCCTTTTTGCTGTGGGTCACAATGGTGTTGCAACATTTTGTTCACTGCTGGTTGATTTTTTTCACGAATTTGTGGCACCCTTTGGGCTGATCGGAGGGCCCCTGCACTTTGGCATAGTTTACCCTGGGTCACGATTGCCTGCAGACACTCCTGCCTCCTTACATTCCGAGAGGCACGCTGACGACGTTCTCGACGGCCCCTCTCTGTGCCAAAAAAATAATTTGAATGCGAACACCAAATGTTTCTCGAGGATGTTGACCGTTCTTAAAAAGTCCCCGACTATACTTAACTCTTTTTTTAAGCAGTTAGCCGGCAGGCACGGGGAGGACGATGTCTGTGCCAGGAAGTAAAGTAAGAACTGTAAACTGCGATTATTTCTATTTTCTGCCTCCCTAATGAAGCCGTTGCTAAATATACCCTGCAGCTGACTGGCTACGCTTCAAGTAAAAGTAAAATTTGGCTTTTCCCCCACTTTTTTTAGAACACGACTCTGTAAACGTAAACGTTGCCTTTGCAGTGTCGTCACCACTTTACGGTCTAACTGCTAAATTTAGATGTTGTTTACGTCGCTTGTAATTGTTGCATTTGTCATGTAACACACACACACACACAGGTAACGCGTACGCAGAGGCGGTATGTGTCTCAAGGCGCCAGTGATGCCTAGACCCCGACCGCCACATGCTGCCGGGATTCTGAAAGGGCTCCCACTCCGTTGTTGTACCTGCTCGATGTTGCCGGCCAGAGCTGAATCCAGGGAATTCTCTGGCCACTCATCAGCAGGTTGGTTCACCTTGCTCATTTTGCTCATTTCCAAATTAAACCAAATCACATCTTACTTGCTCCTGTAACTCACGTTTCGTTTTTTTTCTCTGGTGCCGCTTGCTGCGACGTGTGCGCAGGCTTTTTCAACTCGCCTGCGTTTATGTCACTGTTCGACTGCAGTCTGATGAAGCTATTCGGGAGATCTTTGCTCGACTCGAACATAGGGCTTGCTAGCGCCTGCACCGAACGTTTTCCTGGCGCCTCTTGCTCTCGTATTACATTTGCACTCTCTTCTTGATTCGCATGCGTTTCGTTTACGACCAGTGAATGCCGTGTTGATTAGTTGTGCGATATTCCCGAAGGGTCCCACAACTCGTCCTCTGCAGTGCCGGCGTCTTTGTCGCTGTTGGTGTGCTCACGCACCACGGATCTCCCTTGCAAAATCGTGGGGCAGCTTGCTCAACGGGATCATCCCGTGTAACGAATACCATAAACTCCCTCGTTCGGCACGAATCACCCTCCAATTACACTCCACCTCTCCGGCCTTTCTGTGTGCTGGGAAGAAGAAGAGCCTTTGCCCAAACACGTCGCCTGTTGTCTAGCACGAGCATGTTGCCCGTCCTAGGCCGTGTGTATCGCAGTAAATGTGAAACTTGCAAGCGAAGAGCAGACCGCGACGTGATATTCATTGCATCAATTCGTGTGCAATTTGTAAGGCCGCGGTGACACAGACTTATTTCATGTATAAAGGTTATAATCACTTGTCCATCACGACGTCCTTTTTACTTGGATGTCTCAACAGCGTGACGGAGATCGCGTGATGACGTGAGGGCTCTGCCTTTGAAGTGAGGGTTGTCAGTTGACGCCGAGGAGGGGGGAGGAGGCGCCCCCCCCCCATGTGGAGTGACGTCACCCGCTAATTATTATGAAGGGGGGGGAGGGGTCCATTCAGAGGACGTCACCTCTTCATGATTATTAATTAGGGGGGCTGTTCGATGTGGCGTGACGTCACTTGCTCATGATTATTAATGGAGGGGGGGATGTTCGATTCGGAGTGACGTCACCTGCTGAAGAGGGGGGTTCTCTATGCGGAGTGACGTCACCCGCTCATGATTATTAATGAGAGGGGATGCATGTGGAGGACGTCACCTGTTCATGAGTTTTAATGAGGGGGGCTGGCCGACGTGCAGTGACGTCACGCGCGGGACACACAGACATTATCGGCTCATTACAGTAGTCAACGTTATTGTTGACGCCCACTTTGTTTACTGAAGGGATGTGTTCAGGTGTCCTCCCACGGGGGCTTGACCTGCGCTGAAGGCCGGGCCCGCTGGCCGTCAGCGGAGTGCCTCCACGTGCACCGAGCTCCAAGCTCTGGGATCCTTTGTTTGTTTTCTCGACGCGATTGTTGAGTCAATATCAGCCGATTCCGATTCTAAACACGAGATGTGGTCGTACGTGGCTACGTGCTTGAAATATATCGGTGATTTGTTTAATTTGCAGTACGTGGAAAAAAGAGTAAAATTGTGCAGAAACATGCGCTTCGTGAATATTATTATATTGGGCGCAAGCTTGTTCCGAGGTAAACCGCCTCCCTTTGGCAATGGTGGACGCAGGCCTCTCCCGTGCTGTGTTGGTGACGATTTGTCCATAGCTCACAACGCCGGTGACAGCGCGGGTTTGTGAATGGGGCCCTGAACCACTGCACAGTTCACTCGCCGCTGATGTTCGCTGTGGCCAGGACTCAAACGCAGGTTGCCAGGCTCCTCATATAGACGCAGCGCACTAACCACTGCATCACCGCTCCACCCTAGCTGCACCATCAACCCCTTTACAAATCGGCTAAGTGGTAATAATGCTGACCCTATATCAATCCACTGGTGGACGAAGGCCTCCCCAGACCTCCGCCATCTCTCACAATCCATCCGCACGAACTGAGCTCATCGCTCCATCTCCTCTCTCGCACGCGCCACATCTCTTCGCTGCCACGCGGCTTCTCCCAGCGCCGCGTGTCCTGCCCAAGCCACTCCTCTTCGTCCTCACGTCTCGGAGGATGTCCATCGTCAGCTGCGTATTTTCTACAATCCACGCGCTCGTCTTTCTGCCGCGCAATGTAATTGCAAGCAAGCCGCCATGCCCCATGCTTCTTCTTTGCGTGACCTTTGGGGTATCCATCCAAGCTGTTGTTCTCGCCATTTGTTCGCTACTTCTGTGCCCCCCCCTATTGAATTATGTTTCAATCCGAGTGTACCCCCCCCCCACATACACACTCACATAGCCTGACCCCCAAAGTGGCTCTGAGAACTACAGTAAATGTAATGAATAATGAACATCGCTAGTTTAACACATTGTCCACTTTGTGAGGTGTCCGATGAACTCGTCAGTGACGCGCAAGCGAACACAAATTCAACGGACTCTGCATGCGTGACGTCATTTGTCCGTGCTCGTTGTTTGCCATCAATGTGTCTAGAACGGTGTTTAACATCGCTCAAGCTTATACCAGATGGATTCACATTATTTAGTCGTTATTTGACATTGTCAGATTCGTGCATGGTGATTGTCCACCAACGACTCTGGTGTGCGATGTAACTTCACATGTTTGTAGATCACATTCTTAGGTTTTTTCGGTAAAGTACGTAGGAAAAAAAATAAAATTAATAAAAGCAAAATAAAAATAAAATAAAAATCACGACGTTCCGGAGGCAACACAAGCTTCCGTCTTCAGGTGGAACCGTCACAGCACGATAGCTGTATCAAGTGAAATAATTTTATTTTTTTACCTACATGACTTTACCGAAAAAACCTAAGAATATGAATCCTTGCAGTCACGAAAGCTTCAAATCTAGAATTTGTAGATCACCTCGCGTCTCCCCCGGGGACATCGCCACGTAACCGCCAGCGGTCTGCAGCGCACCCAGAGAATCACCGCATGGAATCATTGCGGCGCTGCGCTACATCCAAGTATCAATCACACCAGGCACCTCAAATAGCAAAGTGAGAAAAGTGCGTCTCGTCTCGAGCAAGTGTGTGTGTCTTCTTGGTTCTTTCGGTAAAGTCACGTAGAATGGAAATAATAAAATAATAAAAATAAAACATAATAAAATAATTCTCACGACGTTTCGGCCACAACGCAAGCAGCCGTCCGCAGGTGAAGAACAGGTCTGTCGGAACAGGTCTGTCGAAAAGACACTCGTTGCGATTGGAGGGTGTCAACTTATGTCCCAAACGTCAGAGGCTGCAAATTGTATCGCGAAAATCCCACTGACGCGGAGCGACTCATTTGCGACAAAGCTCACGCCCGGGGCACGCTGACGTAGAACATGCCAATCACGTGGAGAAGAAGCGGCACTTTAAAATAAGAAGTTTTACCCGTGATTGCCAAACTCTGCATTCTGGATTTGAAAACCAAAACAAGTTTTGTGGTTTAGTCCCAACCCACCACCCCCTCGCTTAAAGCACATTTGGTTATACAACATTGTGCGTTTAATATCAAAGCGTCTGTGGATTCAAATGGGGAAAACAACTTTACCGAATATGTGCCATCGGGGCCGTCCATAAATGACGTCACGCGATTTTGGACGATTTTTGACTCCCCCCCCCCCATCGTCACACGGCGTCACAAAAAGTCAGACCCCCCCTCAAATATGACGTCACAAAGCTCTGCCCCCCCCCCCCCCCCAAATAAAACATGCTTCAAATCGCTTTAAACTATTGTCATTGTAGTGCGTATTTAATGTGGCGCTGCACTCTGATGTTGTAGGAAAAAACATTTATTTAAAAGTCTATTTAATTAAGTAGAACGTGTTGACTATTTATTTAAAGTTGCACATTTTGATGTGACGTCACATTTCTCACCCCCACCCCCTCGTCACACATCGTTACAAATGTCTGACCCCCCCCCCCCCCCCAGGTGCGTGACGTCATTTATGGACGGCCCCATATTGCTGTGCAGAGGCTATTCCATTCGATGAATAATCGCTGTTGGATCTATCAATCACGTTGAGACGACTCAGACTCAGCGGCGTCACTCGGGTTGGCGTCACCCCTCATGGACCTCCGCCCGTACCAAACCACACAGAATCCTTAGTCATGTTTGTTGTGATAATGTTACTCGTAAATCGTAATTCACGTATATCACTGAATGTAATGGCAATAGTCGTGACGTAAACAACTAGCAAAATTAAAATTACACCTTTAAATTACAACATTTCCTTTAATTATTACTTCGTTCTCAAAAAAGGTATTGATATAGGTTCACTAATACTAATTACCAAATTGTTGTAGCTAAAACACCAGAAAATCTTACAAAACCAGCGACTAAAAAAACTCGAGCAGCAACGTAAACAACAGCGCGTGCTGGCGGCGCGTGCAGACGAGACC
The DNA here is from genome assembly GCF_965212315.1 of Lampetra planeri. Classification (NCBI taxonomy): domain Eukaryota; kingdom Metazoa; phylum Chordata; class Hyperoartia; order Petromyzontiformes; family Petromyzontidae; genus Lampetra; species Lampetra planeri. The sequence continues at coordinate 630,502 of NC_136160.1, forward strand.
ACGTGACTCGAAGCGTCACTGGAGTTGGGTAACGACGACGGCTCTGAGCGGAGCGCAATTGGAAGGTTCTAAAAGTAAATTAGCGCAGAATTTTAGCCTTGTAGGTATGTTGATACATTACATGTAAGCTGGGCTTACGAAAAAAATTTGGTTGTTGTTATAACTAACCACAGGGATTTTTTTAAATAAAAAAAAATTTCTGCTGAAACTGCACAAAAATTGTATAGACAGTAATTTTGGTGTCCCCCCCCCTCTGATGGTGTCACCCCTCTGATGGTGTCACCCCTCTGATGGTGTCACCCCCTCTGATGGTGTCACCCCTCTGATGGTGTCACCCCTCTGATGGTGTCACCCCCTCTGATGGTGTCACCCCTCTGATGGTGTCACCCCTCTGATGGTGTCACCCCTCTGATGGTGTCACCCCCTCTGATGGTGTCACCCCTCTGATGGTGTCACCCCTCTGATGGTGTCACCCCCTCTGATGGTGTCACCCCTCTGATGGTGTCACCCCTCTGATGGTGTCACCCCCTCTGATGGTGTCACCCCTCTGATGGTGTCACCCCTCTGATGGTGTCACCCCTCTGATGATGTCACCCCCTCTGATGGTGTCACCCCTCTGATGGTGTCACCCCTCTGATGGTGTTACCCCCTCTGATGGTGTCACCCCTCTGATGGTGTCACCCCTCTGATGGTGTCACCCCTCTGATGATGTCACCCCCTCTGATGGTGTCACCCCTCTGATGGTGTCACCCCTCTGATGGTGTCACCCCTCTGATGGTGTCACCCCTCTGATGGTGTCAACCCCTCTGATGGTGTCACCCCTCTGATGGTGTCACCCCTCTGATGGTGTCACCCCCTCTGATGGTGTCACCCCTCTTATGGTGTCAACCCCTCTGATGGTGTCACCCTCTGATGGTGTCACCCTCTGATGGTGTCACCCCTCTGATGGTGCACCCCCCCGTGACGCCACTGCCCAGACTGCTGCCAGGTTAGCGAGGCCGTGCTGCGTCTCGTCCACTCTGCAGCTCACACGCACAAAGATCCCCCGTATAGTCTTAACAGACTGTCGGGGCAAGTGCTGTTAGCGAGCACCTGTAAAGGCCGGCACGGCACACGGGTGGGGTCGGCCAGCACCACGCCCGGCCGCCTTTGTCTCCCTAGTGACGATGTTTACACACCGCACCAGGTACTCGTTTTGAGGCAAACTGAGTACTTGCTCTGGAATTCCCTCCCCACCACCATCGTCATGCAGCCAACCACAAACTCTCACAAACCAAGGCCTGAACACACGGGTCTCTACTATATGTAGGAATGATTTTAAAACATCCATTCAAGACATTACGTTGTTGCAAAAGTAAAATATGAACGATTGTATTTTACCAGGTCGGGCCCACTGAGCAATATTTATGAAATCCACGTAACCACGGGGAGAGAGACACGCAAACTCCAAATATTCGGGCAGGTGTCAGGGTTGGGATGGAACCCACGAGCTCCTGCACACCAGGCGAGGTAGTTAACATCTCCCAGCCCTGTCACTGCGAGCCAGGCAGATACACGCAGCAGAGAAGACGCCTGCAAGAGAATACAACTTCTGCATTGAAAACACAGTTCAACTAATGATGTACATTTTTCGATTTAAAGCTTTCGTGACTTCAGGGATTCATATTCCTGGTTCTTTCGGTAAAGTCACGTAGAAGGGAAATAATAAAATAATAAGAAAAATTATGAAAATAAAACATAATATAATAACACATACTATTATAAAAATAAAACATAATAAAATTATTATTTCCCTTCTACGTGAATTAACCGAAAGAACCAAGAAGATGTACATTTTGTAAAGACCATTCCGTTCTAGAGGTAAATCCGTCTGATGTGGCATCACGACAGCCGACGGTTAAACCCCCACACGCAATGAGGTGGCATCCTCCTCCAGTGCCGAAGCTCCAGGTGACAGAGGTAAACCCTCTTAGGTGACATAACCACCGTGGCACAATGGAAAACCTCCAGATGTCGAGCTGAAACCTACAATGTGGCACCAGCACTAACTCAGTATTACCTCTAAGTGCAGCGGGGGCACCACCACCCCAGGTTAACTTCTGGATGTAGAGGGAAACCCTCTGTCGTGGCACCACCTCCCCAAGATAACGGCTGGATTTAGAGGGAAACCCTCTGGCGTGGCACCACCTCCCCAAGATAACGTCTGGATTTAGAGGGAAACCCTCTGGCGTGGCACCAACTCCCCAAGCTCACTTCTGGATTTAGAGGGAACCCCTCTGGCGTGGCACAACCTCCCCAGGTTAACGACTGGTTTTAGAGGAAACCCCTCTGACGTGGCACCGCCACCCCAGGTTAACGACTGGTTTTAGAGGGAACCCCTCTGGCGTGGCACCACCTCCCCAAGCTAACTTCTGGATTCAGAGGGAAACCCTCTGGCGTGGCACCGCCACCCCAGGTTAACGACTGGTTTTAGAGGGAACCCCTCTGGCGTGGCACCACCTCCCCAAGCTAACTTCTGGATTCAGAGGGAAACCCTCTGGCGTGGCACCGCCACCCCAGGTTAACGACTGGTTTTAGAGGTAAACCCTCTGGCGTGGCACCGCCCCCCCGGCGTGAGCACTTCCGTGGGCGTTCACGGCAGGAGGAGGAGGAGGCTGCGGCCTTCCACGTGAGCCGACTCCGTTCCGCGACCATCCGCCCGCACAGCGGAACTGATCGTCAAAGGTAAATACGGCCACGATGAACGTTGCCCAGAGATTTCGAAGCGGACCCTTATTTGCATGCCTCTTTAACAAAATAAATAAATCACAGATGTATATTTTAACTTTCCCACGAGGCCTGCGAGTTTCGCCGACCCTCTGCTAGTGGCCCGGCCGGGTTGAGCGCTCCGAGTCCCGGGGCGGCGCCTGTGCCCGACGATGCTCCCACCCTCGTGATGGGCCTCAATGATTGTGTTCGATTTTGTTGCATTAGAAGTGACAAATTGCACAAAGATAGCTTCCGTTGCATGCACTCACGTCAGCTATTTTATTTGTTTTGAGTCCTTGATATGCCGCTCATGGCAATGTTTATTCTGTCAACCTTATCTGACGGGACCGCAGACGTGTTACGTCGTTTTTGCGGCAACCTTTATCAGCACTCCTTTATCAGCACTCCTTTATCAACACTCCTTTATCAACACTCCTTTATCAGCACTCCTTTATCAGCACTCCTTTATCAACACTCCTTTATCAACACTCCTTTATCAACACTCCTTTATCAACACTCCTTTATCAACACTCCTTTATCAGCACTCCTTTATCAACACTCTTTTATCAACACTCCTTTATCAACACTCCTTTATCAACACTCCTTTATCAACACTCCTTTATCAGCACTCCTTTATCAACACTCCTTTATCAGCACTCCTTTATCAACACTCCTTTATCAACACTCCTTTATCAACACTCCTTTATCAACACTCCTTTATCAGCACTCCTTTATCAACACGGTCTTCGGCGATGTTGCTGCGGCTGCGTTGACGAGTGGAGGATGACGGCAACCCTGAACACAAGCACGCGTCTGCGGGGCCCGGCAGACGCGCCTTTAATTTGCAGGCAAATCGAGGTGGTCTCGTGGACATCAAACACAGAAAAAGCAGCCGATTTGAGATTATAAGCAACAGATAGCAAATGCCAAGGAGGGCGAAAGTAATGATTGCATATCGCCAGGAAGAATAATGGAATAACTAAGCTTACTAATTGAAATTGAATTGATAGTTGGGAGAAGGGTTAGAAATTACACGGGGAATGAATTGTCAGAAATCACAAAAGACATGTTGAGGAATGGGAGAGATATAAAACGACACGCGCCTTACCAATTACAGTGCAGTATTGAATGCGGATAAATCATCCGCACCCTCGCAAGACGCCCATGAGATCGAGCCAAGCAGCTCATGAAGCCCTTCCTGCTGAAATTTAAGACAAATATAGATCAACGTGGAGCTGACTGAACACGGCTTGGAAATGAATGGGAACATGAAGGCAGAAAAACTCAGGATGATGATTGTGCACAAATGTTAGCCCCTGGCAAGAGAGATTGAACCATAACTCATGATAATGCTCGCATCTTACAATTCGTGGATGGGTTTGCATGCACATCTCGGGCAATATGTTACATCCCAGAATTTAAAGCATTCGTTTGATGCAAAAGGAGGTTTCACACTTGAAGCAAACTGCCCATTGCAGTATTAAAAAGGGGAAACTACTGGACTTTATGGGAAACCTGGACATCATCATAGAGTTGGGACCAGTTCAGAGTCAAATTAACCTATTTACGAAATTGTTTACACACAAATGAAGTATCTCAATCATGGAATAACTGAATAGTTTTGCTGTTTAAAAAAAAGTGCGAAAACTAACTTGAAGAACAACTACAAAATGTTAAGAAAGATCAGAGGAATCGACAGAAAATGTAGAAGCCACCGACCATATATGCCAGAAATATAAATGGCGTGTCTACTACCATCGACCACATTTCGCAATCAGACTACGTATTTGGCTTGTGGCTGTACCTGTAGAATTTAAATGTCCCTGCCTGCTGCACCTATTTGATTCGATGCTTTCGTTTCCTTAACTCAACAGGGAAGTTCATGGTTGAAGCACTTCTCTCTAAGCAGACTCGGGTTTTTTTCTCACAAAGTGACTCATTTTTTTGCGAGTCGTGAGTTTGCAGGTGGCAATTTTCTTAGTTATTTCAGCCCTCTCTGTGGCTAATGCATCAACCTACAGCGTTATATCATGTTTAACACGTAGGGTTTCGCGACCAGTATTATTCATAATTAAGGTTTTTGGGTTAGATCGCTTTAGTTATAAATGTGTCGCAACCCTCCACCACCCGACACGGCCAATCAGTAAAAAATGTGTCACGTTAACAAAACGCCAATTAGTTACTTCTTCAGCTCACTGGTGTGTTTGAAGAGTGAATCCACAACATTTAGAATTTGACTACAACGTTTTGCTGGAAATGACATCCAGCATCTTCGGGCGATTTTTTTTGTACAAAATATTGGGATGGTGTACGTTGTACTTTGTACACTATACAGGGATGTCAACGCCCCTGTCCTCCACACTACAGGTCCATCCTGACCCAGGACGGTAGACCCTACGATTGTCCTCAGCCTGGGGGTCCAGGTGGGCCCCATTCGCCGGGAAGGGTGGCATCTGGTGCATGTGGATGAGCTGCCGGTCAGTCTAGGGGGTGCCCAACACCCGCAGGTGGCCCGATGTACCTTCCCAGGAGGCCAATGGCACTCGCAATGAAAGAAGGGGCAAGTAATGAAGGCATTTCAGGAAAAGACCTGATTACCGTCCTTTGAACACAATGTCAATGAATGTGGAATGACGGGAATATCACCACTGACCTAAACGGAATTGGCAATACAGTTGTAGATGCCGCATCCAGTCGTGGAGGGGGGGTGCGGCCTTCGAGGTGGCCATCAAGAGAAACCCCTGCTGGAGGATTGGGACGAGGAATGGTGGAATCGAAGGAAACGGAAGAACAGTTGAAGAGTGCGAATAGAGAAATGGAAAATAATGGTCTGAGATGTAGGAGTACAGGACACAAAACTTGGGCATATCTTCGTTCGTCCTTCTACAAAAGTCCTATCAGGTGTTACACCACTTTACAATCACTTTTGTAATGGGTTCAACTGAGTCGCAGGCGTAGACTTTGGAGGCAACACATTTATTCAATTCCAACACACGGGGTAACTTCCCCTTAACAGAATAACAACCTAAGGTGGTGACCACCCGGCTAACTACACTAGTTACTAGTTACTACGTGACTGGTGTAGTTAACTGGGTGGTGACCACCCGGCTAATTACACTAGTCACTACGTAACTGCTACTACGGACCAGGACCAACGACTTCGGCCCGGGTCCACGTGTTGGAGACTCATTGAACGGAGATCGTAGATGAAGAGTTTCTTCCAGGATGAACAACAACCACCCCGGTCCCTCTCGGGACCCTGCTTATATTTTCTGTGGCGTGGCCGACTCCGCCCTTGGCCACGTCCACCTTCCAGAATCCTCAGGAAGGATCTGGGTCCCAATCACGTGACCCCCCTAGCCCCCTCTTGGGGCCCCTCTGTCAACTTAACCGATCACGTGTACTCCCGGGTCAACCAGAGTGCCATGGCCTCGCACAACCCCATCCTTCCGTCGGCACCCACACACCCTGTCCTGAAGGGTCGGCACTGCACTTAAGGCGTGGTGCCATCCAGCGCTATTAATCAGCGCACACCGTGCCCCTCTCGGTCCGGTACTATGCCCACGACACGGTGATATCCGGTGATGTCGCTACACCGAACGCCGTGCCCCTCTAGGGCCGGAACTGCACCCACAGCATGGTGACATCCAGCGATGTCACTACACTTTTACTATAGAGTATTTAAATAAAAGTAAACAATTCGAGGTGATCACGACTGAACACATTTATCAACAACTGTGGCCTTAAAAGGAAAAAATATATAAAAGTCGATATTTAAGCCAATCGCCCTTTATCATAACGCACGTGCAATCTAGAAGGATCATTTTAATTTGGGCTATGACCCCTCATAGCACCCGTGCTGTGACGAAGGGTCATCGACTGAAATGTTATCGATCCCATCATTTTCCATTTTTAGGCAGTGCATTTGACGAACGTCTTGAGGTTTTTTTGTGACTCATTCCAGGCAATTTATACCACGCCCTTGTGTCTGCAAATAGAACGTGCACACGTCTTGAATAAAAAAAAAACTTCCCTTGTATTTTGTTCAGGATCTCGAATACTGTTGCACATAATAGTCTTGAAGGAGTCTGGCTCTAAGGTTGTCTGTTTCCCTCATCACCTGGTCGAGGCATACAGCAGAATATAATTATCTGACGACATCTGGCGCCTTCTGGGCGATTTGGTCACGTAAGGATGTCCTTTCAAATATTATTTGGTTCTTTCCTTTCAAATACAAGCAGTGACATCAAACTTTCCTCCAAACTTGTGATGTGCGTTTACGGACATACCGAGAATCTAATCTCGCTTCATAAATGGCTGTTCCAGAACCTTGTCATACTGGGAATATTATTAAGACCTTGCAGGTATTTCCCCTGAAGTTTGTCATTTCAACCGGTATCATTTGAAAGTCACTTAAAGTCTTTTACGCAACCAGCTATAGGTCTCCCCCACAAGACACCCGCTTGTGGCTTCCCACAAACCTGTGCAGACTCCACGAGATGGTACTGGTGGCATACGTCGTGAGGTGGAAGGAATTAAACGAGGCACCTGTCAAATTTACCCCCCTCCTTTTTTCAAGGCCCGGTGCCTAGGGCCTTGCAGAAAGCGGGCACCAGTGCAGTCGCAGCGCCAGCACACTGTAGCTACGCCGCTAGACGGTGCGTGTTTAACCGATCCAGCAGGGATGCTGCGTGCCGTGTGAACGCAGACTGCGATTTGAACCGGTGACCTTGCGACCGGCAACCCAGAGCTATTTCCCAGTACGTTGTCGTTGCCACCGATACGGCAACATCTGATGCTCGCCAAATCATGTTGGTTAATGTGTCACGAACAGTCTTCCAAAACGGCGCCGACACAGGCGATCCTCTTGTGCTGCACTTTGCCGCATTGCTCCGAGGATGAGGTTGTAAGCACGGCACAGTACAAGTCGTACATGTTTTGTGGCTGGCCTATAAAATGACACGTGCCACCGCATGCTCATTTTGTTGGCACCGCGCTTACAGAGAACCAGTTCCCTGATTATTTTTACCTTCGGGCGGTGCTGCCAGATCCATTTCATTTGGCGCTATTTCTAGTTTGCTTTTTACACGCGGCCAAGCGAAGAGACGTTCATGAGCAGCACACAGCTCTGTACTGAAACTATTGTACCCGTGTTGATGGAGGTTGCTACTTTGACAAGCCTTAATATTTCATTAAACATTTCTTACAGTAAATGTGCATATCAGATGAGGCATGTGGAAGATAATAGTCTGTTACTTAAATGCTGTGAACATTTTTTTGAGTATCACAGTAAACTGCATTTCAGTTTACACGCATGCTTTCACTACCAATATCCATAATACAGGTTTTTTCGGTTAGTTCGCTTAAATATGTGTTTGTCTTAAAACGTGGGTTTTACCGTAGCCAGTACCATGATCCATATTAGTTTTTGCTTTCAGTCATGTGATAGGTTTGTGCTAAAATTATTGACACTATTCAGTCCATGACCCAACAGCAAGATTGCCTCATTTACAAAGATATTTCATTGACAAAGATATTTATTGGTAAATGTTGGGTGGTTGAAGGGTTATTCACAAAAACATTTGGAATGAAACTACAGTGTGGCCTAACGCAAAAAACGAATATGGATCGGACCTGTTTGAGTTGTGTATGAAGTCAGAACTCCATGTCGTGTCTCTTTCACAAGTGCATTTATCACATGATGCTCCGGCATGCTTATGAATCTGTCATCCATTGTGTAATCTGATACATTTTATTATATTGCACGTTACCTAAATATTGCAAACATCACAATGTCATGGTTTGCCCAGTGTACAAATATGTGCATTTTTTTATAATGTAACATGAATAAATATGCTCAAGCAAGTGTGTGGAAAAAGAGTTCAACAATCGCCTTAAAAGAAGCAACAGTGGTGGAACTTATTTCCTATCTGTGCTCCTGTGCGGTGGTTAGGTCGTCAAGCTCTGACAGCGTCCACCTGACGGACAGGGCACGTGGGCGCGGTGCACGCGAACAGAGAGGATGCGTCGGTTGGATCGTCTGGTGGAGGAGGAGGAGGCGGAGGAGGCCGGGGCGGTAGCGCCGGCCCCGCAGGAGGAGGAGGAGCAGCATCTGGGCTTCCAGCCGCTGGTCGTCATCGAGCTGTCCCGGCATCTCCAGCTGGTGACGCGCGACTGGCTGCTCTCGCGCTTGCGGGACAACGACCTCGACGGCGGTGAGGCACAGTCGGTTGCACGGTCGCCACGGTAGCCTTATTTTAACTTCCGGTCATCTTAACATTAGAGCCACTGACGTGGCTGTGGAATGTTCGGTAGCGACTCGCCGTTTGCTGGGTATGGACGGTGCGAAAGAAGTTCAACATACGTACATTGACGGTCCGCAACCTCCGGGTTCTGTGAAGAATATCGGATCGCTTACGCCCCGTGCCATGCCTGTAGGTGCCTACCTGGAGGCTCAGCCACTGCGGGTGGGCGGTGAAGCGGACAGCGAGAGCCGCACCCTCGTGGTGGGAGCCACGTGGAAGCGATTGCTGATTGGGGCGGAGGAGGCCGGCTTTGTGCGGCGCTGTCAGGATGGCTCCATGAGGGCCTTCACCTACCTCTCACGGCACACCTTCGAAGGATACTCCGGTAGACGAGCATCTCTATGTGCGAGTGTGTTTTGTTGTTGCCACATATCGCTGTTGCCGAGCGCAAATCCAAAGGCCTGGAATGTCAAGCGGGCAGGAACAAACAGCACTACCGAAGGTATAATTTTGGAAACATTAAACTCGTTTACTGTGGGATAAGAAATGACACTCAGGTCCACACACACACACAGGTCATCAACCACTTGTGTGTGCGGAGAGTGCTTCATTACATCCCAAATGGGTACACCAAAGACTAAGTAGAGCCTTAACAGACTGTTGGGGCAAGTGCTATTCGCGAGCACGTATGAAGGCCGAAACGGCACACGAGGGGGTGGGTGGCCAACACCACAGATGAAGCCACAGTGCGGCTTAATCTCTGTTTTATCCGCCAAGCCCTTATTCAACGAATATATTTGCCAGAAACAAACCACCTGCTTGCTGTACTGCCATCATCGCATACGATGAGTGTCCCGCGGTGTATCCGTGCGCGTGTGCGCGCGCGCCGTTACAGATGATAACGTCGCGTTCCTGACGATGGCTGAGCAGCAGTACATCGTCAAGCATGCGCTCAACAACCTGCGCGCCAAGGAGGAGATCAGCATCCCGGGATACTCCGACATCAAGCTCTACCCGGGAAAGTCCGTGTGTAAGTCACCGTCGTAATAAGCAACTTGGGGGGGAATTCGCACGGACTCGAGACTTATTATTTTAGAGAGTGAAACTCGGCTGTCTTTTGAAAAAATACGCGCCAAGTCTCTATTGACATCCTGGGCTGCACGTCTTGGGTGTGGAGCTTCCTCGTTCATGAGAAACAAGGGAGAAAAAAACCATGCATACGCTTGGCTTACGTCACGCTCTCCACGACGTGTAAGTGTTAGGTGAAGCGGTATGGGAGCCGACGGACAGCTCTCGGGGTGCAACACGTTGCTGTGGTAGCGATGGGTACCTGTGATGGCAACGTCAGTTTGCATATTTGAAATTGCCCTCTTTGCTTCTGGTTTGTTTCATCCAAGTTTTGGCCACCCTTTCATACATTTGGCCAGTTTTCAATCAGGTGAGCCCCGAAATATTGGGTCATCCATCGTATGCCCCGATTAGGGACAGATGGATAGACAGACGGGCAGCACGAATACATTAATTATTTCAAAATTAGTTGCAACTTGCTCCAAAACGTTTAGAGTTCGTCTGGATGTGCTGCCGTAGCGCGTCCAAGTGACATCACCCAGGTCGCATTATTTAAGCTCATCCACAAAGTGGAATTCTGCCACCAAATATCTGCAGAGACCTGCAAGCTGCAGGGGAGTTTTCTTGCCAGTAACAACCACCTACCCATCAACCACCTACCCATCAACCACCTACCCATTAACCAGGACCTCAATATTGTACCTCGGCACCAACTCAAAGTTCTGATCCCCCTTATGCGCAACTATTGAATTGGCCCGTGCTCAAACCATCGCTGCATCTAAAAAATAGTATTGATGAAAAGTGTATGTGTTTATAAGCTCTGCAGAACGCAGGCAAAATGTATTGACTCTCTCCCTCTAACGTTGTTATCGTGTCACCACCCTGTCTCCCTCCGGCCACCCCGCCCTGACCCCACCCCTCAAATTGTGTCTTCTGCACGTGGATCAGTCCGCCGATTCCAGTCCAAACGGCTGCTGGTGCAGATCTACCCACTGCACGACACGGAGGAGCTGAAGAAGCTGTCGGCGCTGTGGTACCAGCAGGCGAGGCCATCCTACCAGCCTTTGGGTGAGTGCCGCCTCTATCTAATGCCTACGAGCTGTCACCTGCGCCGTCAGAGTTCTCAATTACTTTACACGCATACAATTAGCGTGTAGGTTTCCCGTAGCCGGTCCAAAACAATACGGATCATTATATACGCATTACATTATGCCTCTCACCAAATCACTCGAAATATGCTCTCAGAATGTAAGCGGAATTGGGCCTGGTTAGTGCTGGGACGGGCAACCAGCGTGCGTGAGCGGAATAGCAGCGGAAGAAATGGGGCAATGTAGAAGAGGTGAGCTTTATGGGAGGAACGGAAGGAGGTTCGGGGTTGCGGACTGCTCTCTCTGCCCTGCGATGTCCTCGACCCTCGTTCACCGTCTACAGAGGCGATCCGACGCTACTTTGGGGAGGAGATTGCGCTCTACTTTGGCTTCCTGGGCTTCTTCACGTGGGCGCTGGTGCCCATGGCACTGATGGGCCTGCCCTACTACCTGTTTGCCTGGGAGGACTTTGACAAGTACGTGTTGTTCGCGGGACTGAACCTGGCGTGGGCCACCGTGGTGCTGGAGCTGTGGAAGAGGCACAGCGCGGAGCTCTCCTTCTGCTGGGGCACGCTGCTCATGAGGCACGACTTCGAGGTGCGACCAGGCCAGCCTCTCCCCCCCCCACCCCACCCGATCAGCCTCTTTGGTCATTCACATCTGTGCCTTTCACACATAGGGACCCTTCGACTCCCATAGACTCGCGCAGAGACCTACATGACGGACTCTATATCTGTATAGAAGCTAAATGCACCCACTGTTGATTCTGTACAGTGTCTTGAGATGGGGTCACATTTAGGCACGACGTAAATCTAAATTTTATTGGGTTACAGATGCGAGCCACATTGTTCCATGTTCTTATACGTTGCGTCGGTTGGGTGGGGTTAGGGGAACCATGAAATCTGCCGGCTTGGTACTCCATGCCAAGCTACGGGTCCTCTCGGTCACACATTTTGCCATCTCTTGCCCTATGCTTGTGGACAGAAACACCTGTGCCCCTCCCTCCCTCCCTCCCTCCCTCCCTCCCTCCCTCCCTCCCTCCCTCCCTCCCCCCCCCCCCCCCCACGATGGCAGGAGCCGCGTCCGGGTTTCCACGGGGAGCTGGGCACGAACCCGGTGACGGGCCGCAGGGAGCCCACGTACCCGAGCTGGCGCCGCTCGCTGCGCGTGTACGCCGTGTCGGTGCCCTTCGTGTGCGCCTGCCTCTACCTCTCCTACCTCGCCATGGACGTCTACTTCTGGATGGAGGCGTGGGTGCTGGCGTGGCGGCACAGCGGCGACGGCGATGCGGACGAGGGGGGGCCGCTGGCCGTGCTGGTGCCGTACGTGCCCAGCGTCATCTACGCCGTTGTCATCGAGGCCATGAACCGCGCCTACCGGTACCTGGCGGAGCTGCTCACCGAGTGGGGTCAGTGGCTGAGGGGGCGGCACGGGCCGTTACTCGTAATACATCGTCGTCTGTCTCGCCGGCATCGCCACCGTTGTCATCGTCTTCATCGACGGATGCGAGCTATCCACTGCTGGATGAAAAGCCGTCCCGAGCTGTCGCCGATTGTCCCGGTCCCTTATCTTGGAATAATCCGACTCTACAGTCTGAAGATTTTTGAGAGGACATTGGGAGTAATGCTGTGATGTTATCGGGAGTAGTGCCCTGAGGTTATTTGGTGAGAACCATTGTCTGACACAATGCGTGGCAGTGCTCACCGCAACGAGTTCCAAATGGAAACGTCTCCCTTCTCGTGACATGATCCCGATAACAGAATTGGAATATAATCGGGAAGAAAAACACCTAATTCTGAATTTGTTGATATAATGTATTGTTGATCAATAATTAACAGTCATGTGTAATCATTTACACGATTGCCCGACAATAATGTGGTGATGCGCTGTGCCACTGGTTTAGTATGGGAGTGGTTTGCATTGGTTTTGTGTTTTTTGTTTGGCTCAGAAAATCATCGGCTGGAGTCCACGCATCAGAACCACCTCATCCTTAAAGTGTTGGTTGTGAGTATCATTCCTTACACGGTGCCTTTGAGTAAAAAAAAAACACGCACGCTTCCTGCCAAGAACACATATCTAAACACAACGCCGGCGTCAGTATCAAGGCATGGTGTCTGAAATGTGCCATCAATTCCAGATTCATGTGGCAGGTCGCAGTCTCTCCATGGGACACCCATGGTAACAAAACAAATATTTAGCAAGCTGATGTTGTGGGCATTGGCCCTCCGTCAAAATACAACTATTTCTTGATGCTGCATTGGTGGTACTCGAGCACAAATAAATAAACTCAACAAGTTGGCCTTGAAAAGAGAGAATATACTCAGAGGGGGGACGTGTTGGGGATGGCCGTTCCTTCGTAGCACATAGAGAGGCTGGAGAGGTAGAGGAACATTTATTTTACATTTGGATCACTCGCTCTACCTGCCTGGCCTCTCAATGTGGAAAGTACACTGTGGCTCATACTCTTTGGTTTTTTTTTCGGTAAAGTCACGTAGGTAAAACAATTAAATTAAATAAATGAAAACAACTCAATTAAATCGCGACGTTTCGGGCGCAACACAAGCGTCCGTCATCAGGTGGGAAAGCGTGGCCTGCTGCTGATGCAGTAGGCCGAAACGTCGTGATTTAATTTAGTTGTTTTCATTTATTTTATTTTTTACCGACGTGACTTTACTGAAAAATCCAAAGAGTATGAATCCTTGCAGTCACGAAAGCTTCACATCTACACTGTGGTTACCTTCAGAAGGACTTGTCCTGTCATTCGAATGTGGAATTTCCAACACTCGCTTAGTGCCACCGATTTGGAGTTGATGAACCACTGAATTTCGATTTAAAGCTTTCGTGACTGCAGGGATTCATCTTCTTGGTTCTTTCGGTAAAGTCACGTAGAAGGGAAATAATAAAATAATAAAAATAAAACATAATAAAATAATTCTCACGACGTTTCGGCCACAATGCAAGCAGCCGTCCTCGGGTGGAGAACAGCTGTTTTATTTTTATTTTTTTATTTCCATTCTACGTGACTTTACCGAAAGAACCAAGAAGATGAACCACCGAATGTTTAATTGTCCCACAAGCGTGGCCTGAGCCCCCCCCACACCCCGCTTTGAATTCCTGGAACTAAGTTTAACGCCACTGATCCTCAAGAAAAGTGGCCTCATTTCTCACATTGACGATCGCCAAGGCCTCACCACGCTCTGGGTTTTTACTCTTCCCCTTGGCAGTTCAACTTCACCAACTGCTTCGCGTCTCTCTTCTACATCGCCTTCTACATGCAAGACATGAAGCTCCTAAGACAGGTTTGAATTTCATGCTCACAATATATATTGTGCACTTTTTAAAAACACCTATAACTATCAGTACAAAGTCGAAGTTGCACATCTGTAACGCGCCGCGCAGATACAGAAGTGCGAGTGAAACGAAAACACGTTAAGCGAGGAATATCTGTAAATGCATTACCGGGCATAAATAAATACAAACAATGCAAATTTTGATCACATTCGCGTGATCACATCAGCCTGTGGTCAGTCGTCCCAGGACGGGATAAAGAACTGAGATGAGGGTACTCCACCGCGCAAGGTATCGTTCCGCGCGTACACCCAGAATACTCGCACCGCGCAGCTCAGGAAAGTAGTTCGTCATCGACAGCTTAGAAAAGTGTTCCTAGATGGAAGAACCGCGTTGTAGCGACAACACGGTACGTGAACACCACGCCTGTTAGCCCTGTAACGAGGTTTTGTAAAAGTGTGTTAAGATCTTTCAACTCTGCCGCCCAACCCACTTCCCCTACACAGAGCCTCGCAGCGCTACTCATCACATCGCAGATCCTGAACCAGTTGGTGGAGTCCATACTGCCCTACTGGCTCCGCAAGCGCCGGAACCAGCAGATGGGATGGTCGAGCTCGGAGAAAGCGCCGTCCGATCACAAGGACTCGCCCCTGCGCCAGCAGATCCACATCGAAGGGGAGATGGGCACGTACTTGGTACGACGCCGCAGCCCCAACTACGCTCACCGGCGCGTTGCTACCTCCACGATGCGATACGATACGGACTTTCTAGCGATGACGGTTATCGCGTTATCTGTGATTGGGCTTCCGAATTGTTTTGGTTTTGTGCGTTGCTGTACCTCCAGGATGGATGAAGATTGCTGGCAGATGCAGGCCACTCGGTGTGAACCTGCCACTCGTTTTTACGATAAAAAAAGACAGTTATTTAGCAAATCGACTAACTGAGCAAATTATGATAGCAAACATAAATTTTTCTTACTGTGGAAAGCATTTTAACAAAGCATTAATTTGATGGATAATGGCTGTTTAATTTACAGATTAAATAATTATTTAGTTGCTTATTCAATATTTTGTCAGGAAATAAAATAACGAAGACAATTAAAATGAGCCCCAGTAATCACAAAATGACGATATTTAGCAAAGAAAAGGCGATAGAGTCACCGTTGTACCGTCCTATCGGCACGTCGTGGCAAACCTACCCACAGCGATCACGTCAACGACAAACAGCCAGACCACCACCACCACCACGTGTGCAGCTCCACGGCCACAGCTCACAGAAACAATCGCTCTTGAGAGACGACCGCTGCTGGCGTGCCACAAAGCGGTTGTGACCGGACTGGCGCTACTTCTGTTCACCAGGGCTGCTCCCGCCGCGGGGCTACGGTCCGCACGCCGGGCATGCCGTGCGGCGGTCGCCGGCTGGGTTTGATCTCCTGCCACGGCGCTTAAAAACAACGGTGCAAGATTCTTAATTCTCCCCCCCACCCCTCACCGCCGCTGCGCCTCTGTTCACCCAGCGGTGTAGATGTTGACGCCACGGCTCGTCGGTCGCGGGTCACGTGCGGTGTGGTGAAGTGTAAGAACCCACCTTCGGCAGACACCTGGCCAGCGCGTGCACCTCGAGACGGAGGATCTAGAACTCCTGCTAACGGGGAGGTCCTTCCGCCAGCAGTGGCACGAGCACACAATTGCAGGCCCTGCGCCCTTAGCTTTGTGATCAAGTTCGAAACACGCAAAGTCTTCAAACTGGCAGCCTTCCCGATTGGGACTCGAACGCTGTAGCCACAGCGCTCCCTGGTGGAATAGCAGAATTATCGCGCGACCGCAACGGCAGCAGCATTGGCGTCCGTACCGCGTCTCCCCTCCCGCGCCCACCTGCGTCCCGCCCCTCGCAGGGCACGTTCGACGACTACCTGGAGCTTTTCCTGCAATTTGGCTACGTGAGCCTCTTCTCGTGCGCGTACCCGCTCGCCGCCGTGCTTGCCGTGCTGAACAACGTCACGGAGGTGCGCTCCGATGCGCTCAAGCTGTGCTGCGTGCTCAAGCGGCCCTTCTCCCTGCCCGCCGCCAACATCGGGGTCTGGCAGGTACGTGCGTGTGTGTGCGTGCGCCTGCGTGTGGTGCATCGGACAGTCATCTCGGTCAATCCATGGCACCTGGGTCTGTCCCGTGACTATCTGCCAGCGGGCATTTAACACTTCGCGTGGCCTTAACGTGCACATAGCCTGGCACGAGGGCCGTGGTGATGTTAACGCCAGTTTGTGGCGAATGGCAGTTGTTGTGCGTATGTGTGTGTGTGCGTATGTGTATGTGCGTGTGTGTGTGTGCGTACGTACGTACGTACGTGCGTACGTAAGTGCATTGGTAGGCCCTCCCCTAGGTCTACTCGCCCTTAAATGAGTACCTGCTGTGGTGTGTGAACGTCAGCACTGGGTAGTAAACTAATTTCTTGAGAACAGCTTTTTGTGTTTAGTTTATTGTCCTTGCCCCGCACTTCCGATTAACACGGTTGGCTACGTAAGGTGCGAAAGCAGTTCAACATACATCCATGCCCTAGAGTAAGGTGGCCGGGAGTGGTTATGGCCACACCACCACCCACGCTTCCCCGTGTTCTGTGTTAACCTTTCTAGTTGCTCGCTGAACAGTGCTCGCCTCAGCTGTCTGAAACGGGCTCTCGAATGTTTTGGTCTGACATACAATAACGTGCACGCTTTTCTTGCAAAAAAATGACCACGTTTCATAGCATCGGCTTAAAGCTGTGTTTGAAATCATCTTGTCTGTTAATAAAAAAAAAGATTTACGTCCAGAAAACCCACAGTCGCCGCACCTAGCTCCCAGTGAGTTGCACGTGTTCCACAGCGAGAGGCGTGGCTTGTTGAGAGCGCGATGTCGAGTCGTGGTGGAGGGGCGACGTGTGCTGTGGCCGGGGGGGCGTGGGGACCGAGACGAGAGATCTTCTGGGTGGGGATCAAAGCCTTAGAACACCGATGGACCGTGTTGCTTGGGGGTTGAGGAGGAACGTGTCGGGAATCGACACCGTTTCATCAAGGCCAGCCGCCACTTCCGTCAGGCTATGGACTTTTCATTCCAACTTAGACAGTCGCCCTGCCGACGCCGCCTCCTCCTCCCCACCCAACTGTGCGTTTCCTGCCCCGCCGCTCCCCCAGCTGGCCTTCGAGGTGATGGGGCTGATGGCGGTGATGACGAACTGCGCGCTCATCGCCATGTCCGAGCAGGTGCGAACATTCTTCGACCAGGAAGGCGGCGTCACGCTCAACTACGTGCTCGTCATCGTCGCCGCCGAGGTGAGACGCCCGTCGAAATCCAAGAAGCCCCCCTCCCTCCCTCCCCCTGGGCCCCAGCATCCCCACCCTGTGATCTGTAATGCGGTTATCCGGAGACCATCTGTGGGCCGATTGTCTGGATTGCTGGTTAACTGTGCTCATTCGCGCCTTTCACGAGTGCCGGTGATGTGGGCACAGGGACTAGGTGACCGTATCGACAAGTGAATCGATTGCTTAAAATAAAATACACAACGCACATTCGATGTCTCTTCACCCCCATTCTACGAACGCAAGTACGAAATGTGTGCTTTTTTATAAACTCATTTACTTGTTTTGCATTATCCCTGTTTAATCCGGGCTACCTCGACCCCCCAATTGCCCTGGATAATCGAGAGTTGGAAGTATTTGTGCTTCTCAGCGCGTGTGAAGTCGCGTGCGTGAAGGCAACGGCATACTTACGAGTCGGCTCGCTGCGATCCTGGCAACCACGAGTTAAAATTCCTGAGCGTGCGAATAAATTCTGAAACTTATCACAGGCCTTCCCTGGGTCGGTGAATGTATTCGGCGAGTAGTACCGGGTGCAGGTGTGCGTGCGCGAGCATCAACACCGGGGAGATGGCTTTTGGGCGGTCGTTGTTCTCAAGGCCCCTGTTGGGGCCTCGCTAAGGTGGCTCCCGGCCGCTGCTGCACTCTCCGTGCCCCGACGGTGAATGGCGGTAGCGGTGGTTGTGAGCGCGGTGGCTTGGACTCTTGTGTTCCTCAGCACGCGCTCCTCGCATTGAAGTTCATGCTCACCTTCGTCATTCCCGACAAACCGCGCTGGGTGCGTCAGAAGCTGGCGCGCATCGACTACGAATCCCTGCAAGCGCTCAAGAAACAGGTGAGCGCTTTGTGGTCTGCTTGGGTGTTTGTATGCAGTCGCTCGCTCGCACGCACGCAGGGCTGTCGACGGGACAAAATTAGTTTGGCGTAAATGGTAGATTAATAAAATGAAAAAATGCCAATTATCCAACCTAAGAAAGTCTTCCTGAATCTCGAGGCCCTTTTTCAGAAGGGTCAAAGTTTGCCCGATTCCATTTTGATTTGTGGCATTTGGAAGGAAACCACGGTACCTGGAGAGACCCGGCACACGTGGGAGGGCTGACCCTTGGCACTGCCAGCCTATGGCCGCTTCACTGCCCCACGCCTACAATGCCTGGAAAGCCAGGAAATATCCCCCATTCAAGTGCGCTAACAAGGCTCGAACTTGCTTGGCTTGTGGGATGCGGTGAGATCGGGTGCATTAACTCTGCTTTGGTCATTCTCATTGATTTCTCATCCAAGAGCGTACACTGCTGTAAAACTTGCAAAAACTAAAAAGTGCTCGCGCACATGTGCAAGTTTAGAGACTCTGTGTGACCTAAGCAGAGGGAACTTCGACTTTTAGTATAGTGCATGATTGGATTTATGTTACAGAAATATATATGATCGTGAAAGCTAATGCACCGTACGTGATGTGTGTGTGTCAATGTTCGCAGAAAATTCAGGTGTTCAAGTCGTTGTCTTCAGAACAGAACACCGGCGACTTCCTAAACAGCGCGCTGGGGGAATAAATCGCAGAGCAAAGCGAGCAGCAAAGGCCAAACCTCCCAAACGATCGGTCGCGGGGCATCTATGCTGGTCTAAGACAACGGAAAAGAAAAGGTTACTTCCCACATAACCCCAAAGCTGCTTCATTCCTCATTGGATCTCTTCCGGGTCGCCGTAGGCTGGAGTATGAATGTGACTGCTCGTGTCTGGTCATAGCGGGCTGTGGTGTGTTAGCAATTATAGCGGGATGTGGTGTGGTAGAAGTCACAGCGGGACATTATTTTACGGCGACCCAGGCAGACAGACACCCAGCTGATGTTAACCTCTGCACTTAAACTTATCCGTTGTAAGATTATTGACATGAAACGTAAATAACTTCTGCGATTGTTTACACCGCACATATAGTTACGCGCTACAAAAGATATCAGAAAAAGCCTTCCTAAATTCTAATGGAGATAAAAACGGTCATACTATGTTGCTGTAACTAAATGTGCACAAAATATATTTAGTATCGATATTCAACAAAGTAATATACTGTAATTAAAAGTGGCTGAAACGTAACCTTTTGTTTAACTGTAAAAATTCTATGAAGAGGTTTGTGTATTTGTCGCAGCGTTGTCAACGGTAACTGAGATCTCCAGAAGAGGTGCGGTAATAAGTCGTGGATGTGCGGACTCCGACCATTTGTTGCAGTGCTGTAACCCTGACACTTTATTTGCCTTTATTTTATAATCACCAAAGTGCGTCACAGTGCGCCAGGTTTATTATTCGGCTCGTGACGAGCATTTACATTGACAATCCTTCAGTGATGAAAGTGCGGGGAGGGAAGTCGTTTATTTAAGAGCACACGTGTTCCTTCTTTCACGTACACGCAGACACTTCAGTGTCCTCAGCCCAGCCTTTGATGGTAGCCCAAAGACCCATCACAACTTGGCATTAGCACTTGACAGGACAAATGCCAAACCCCCCCCCATAGGGAATGAACGGGACCTCTTATGAGATGTAACGGAGTGAACACACTTCGTTTCTTCCACTGGAGAACTTTATAAAAGGACAGACGAGAGAGAGACATTGAATTGGAGAAGTCTGACATCTCCATTCCCTGCCTCTGTAAGTATATCTGCCGTCCGTAGGAAGTTCCTGTTATAGAGAATAGAACGTTGCTCTTCAGTTCCGATCAGAATTCAACAGTTTGCTAAAAAAACTCTTATTCAGATATCAACCTCCCATAAAGACCAAGGTTAAAGAGGTCACAGTGCTCTTATTAACGATAATAATACGCCTGAAGAGCGCTTCAATGCTCTTGTTCAGAAGAGTTCTGCTTGGAATGTGCGTCCAATGGCAAATAAAAATGGTGCCGAGTTGTAGTGAAACATTTCACAGGGACGGGTCATGTATTCATATGTTGTGCTTCACAGTTTTATCCGAATGGTGATAGCCGCAATCGCACTCTTGACACGATGGATCCGTTTCAACTTGCACAAAGCAGTGCTTCCATCACCCTGCGTCACAAAACAACATAAATAGGCACACGATACGTCTCCTTCACGTAAACCGTCTCTCCACATTGAACATGATCCGGCTCTCATCGGCAGGGTCAGGCTTGCTTGGTTCAAATCAAATTTGAAATCGAAACTGGTCCAGAGTTTGCTTGCCTTGAAATGGTGCTGCTGACATTGCGCACTCCCAGACGGCCACGCGGCTGATGGTTTGTGCAAGGAACACTTTTATTGTCGTGTGGAGCGACGGCGGCGTGGCGGAGAGGAATTGTTTATTTTCTAAAACAACACGAATCGCTACTTTGAGTTTCGTGTTGTTAAACGATCTGCGGGCTGAATTGTTTCTGAAATCTCACAAAACCTCGTCAAGTGACCCATCATCCACTCTGGGGTGCACTGTTTTCCCACCCACCCTCTGTTACCTTTGGCGCATTTATGACAGTAAAAGCAATATATTTAGCCAGATGAAGTGCGGAACCAAATTGTCCGATGATTACTTCATTGTGCAGTCCGCTGGTGACCGACGGAGACGATCAACTCGCCCCGCTTGAGAACCGCCTCGGTGCATTCACAGGCAGCGGCTGGGCACCCGCGTTTGAACCCAGGCCCTCGGCCGTGACGGCTCCGCACTTCTGACCTCTCCGGGTCGCCCACGGCCCCCTTGTCCCGTGTTCAGCTTGTTTAAAGTCAAGCGATTATTTATGAAAGTAGAATTATCTTCGTGCCAGTTGTTGAAAACGCTACTCGGATCAGGCTGGCAAATGGATGCGTGGATTAGCTCGTTCGTTTTGTTTTGCGCGGGAGATGTAGCTTGTAGTCTGGTCTTTTGCTGTTTGAGGTCTGATACTTGCACGTTGCTTTGTAAACATTTAACAGGAAGCAATTCGGGTTGGAGGCAATGCGTTTTTTTACGTACCGTATTGTAAATGGTGTTTTTGTTATAATATTCACTTTGCTGTAACTGAAATAGCAATACTAGTCTCTTGAAAGATTGCAGTTGGAGGATTTGCAGTTAGCATTGCTCATTGCAAGTATTCAAAGAATACAATGCTCTTGGTTGGTAATCTTCATGCTGTATGTTTGTGAGCAGTTTGGTATATAAGTTGTACTCCAAGAGAACAAACACCTTGATCAGAGTAAAATAAAAACTCCCATAAGGTCACAATTACTGCATGTAACATAAAGATACGTAACGAACAAAATAAGTGTCGACCTGTAACAAAATATTTTGGAGCAGTGCTCATCTCCGTTGGCACACCTGAGCCAGTGTTGGGCATTCCACATTCCTATGGCGGGAGGCCAGACAATGCCAATGAGGTGACCACTGCTGTTTTACCTACCCCAGGGAGATGATGAGCTGGGTCCAGCCCAGGCCGGGATTTAAATGCACAACCTTCCGATTGCGGTTTGTGTGCTCTTAACGGCATCGCCACTCCGCCAGATATAGTAAAAACAAGTGCAGTGGTGAGACCTGAGGATTATTGCGCCGTTGACTCCGAGGAGCATTTTGAGAACAAGTGGCTAATGTGAAGACCACGAGGGGTGCAAGCTCTGATTTGGAACTGGAGTTCGTAGTAAGTGGAGAGGAACTGAATTCCCAACTGGCCAAAGTCCAAGAGGCAAGGCCCTGTCAAGGCATTCATGGGGATCACGGGAACACGACCCGGTCGGGATTGGGTTCAGTCCAGCTTACGTCAGGTTTGATGTCGCAGTTTTAAGTCTGATATGAACTGATGCATCGTTCTTGAACTCTGTTTCATAGCAAGTCACGTAAAATGATCTTAAGCTGGTGGGCCATGTGATGTCATGACATCACGTGACCGTGGTGTCATAACAATGGCAGTAAATGTGACTCCGAATCTGTGCTTCTGGAGGGCTCTCGTCGTTATCTTGGGTTCCTCTCACGAGATGGTCTCTCTTGTCCACAGCCCTCTCATATCCGTCTCTTTGTGTGCTGTCGCCTCACCACGTTGCGTCTCTGTGAACCAAATCTCTTGGTGGGCCACTCCACGACATCTTTGTGGGCCCCTACCTGGCCCATGGGCCGCCAGTTGGCAGAACATTGCTGCCCTCGTGTAAACACAGGTTCATGACAATTCATTATCAAAATAACTGACGGGATGGCAGCTGACAGGTAACAATTACAAAGGTCCAACCAAAGAGGAGGAGATGGAGCTCCAGTGGAGAGAGAGTTGTGGGCCATCTTGTATGAACGGAGGGTTGTCATTCCAGCAGTAGAATAAGCGTAGCTCCTGGTCATGCTTTGAGTGTGCGTGTATAATGGGTGAATCCGTGGTGAGTGTTGAATTGCCAAATTGGTTTCAACTGGTAGGGTCATTTAAATGTTACAACTACAGCTGAGTTTTTAAAGCCACAACTCTCTAACCCACCACAGTGCAGGTTCCAGTTGTTTAAAATCATCGGGTGCATTTAAGCGGATTGAGATTGGTAATTATTGAAATGCAAACTAGTGGAAAGTTATGAATGGTGTTTTAGGAATCCCGGGCCTGAAGCACTTAAGGTTAAGAGTTGCACAGGTTAGTTTGAAACGTTTCAATTGTTCAACTTTCAAACAAGTGATTACATTGCATCTCATGGAATACTTTCACCAAACAAAAGCTCGCGAATCTCTTGTCCAACGGTTGGGAGCCGGTTGCCCCAAGTGAAAACGGTACTTAATGTTTTGTTCACCTGGTGAAGAGACGGCAGGTTTGCTTCGGTACGCTGAGCGTTGTGTTTTTTTGCGTGGACACGTTCTGCGATAGTTGAGTCAAAGCGTCTCCCGACTCAAGCGAACAATGGGGGCCGGTCTGTCTAGAGCAGGGTGAGGAACCTCCTGCCCGGACTACAGAGACTCCTCTACTTACGAACGAGTTCGGTTCCAGATTTATGTTTGTACATCGATTGTTCGTAAGTAAAGGAGTCCCTGTACACTCCACACAGCCACGCGGGGCCTGCCACTTCGAAACGGACAGTAAATGATTGCCATTACTGCGTTTTTGATCTCAGCCGAACCAATCGGGTGCTGGGCAGGGGGGAGTAATATTTTCTACCTGGCAACACTGGTTTTAATTGTTGTCTTTCAATCAGTTCTGAGGACACAAGCCAATGATTACAGTCCTAGCTTGATCAACTATTATTACAATCAACGACCGTGTGATCCGACCAAAGGTATCTAAAAGTCATGTTCGGCCCTTCGGGATCTCTGTGACGAGCACTGTCGTCACGACTGCTTCGTAACAATCGAATGTGGCCCGTCCCGGGCAGTGTTTGGGCAGCTCTGCAGTGTGCCACAGGCAGATCCACGAACTTCAATTCCACATTTCGAACTATGCAACGGCCGAGTGTGGAGCATTACTTGCACCGACACGTACACAGAGTGCATTCACTGGGTTCGTGGATGGCACATTGTTGCTGTGAATGCCCTCTGTATTTGCCGTGTAATTCAGTGGCTCGCGAGCCCTGTTCCACCGCTGCAGCTGTGAGATCTGGCAGGAAGAAGTGATGGTGTGGTGGCGGTGATCGTTCATCTTTAATATTCGTCTTAAATGCCTTCTTGGAGAGTGACTGAATTTGGAGTTTTTCTCTTGAAGGAGGTGCCAGCTCAATGTTGGTGGAACAGGTCTCGGATAACATAGCGGTACAAAAACTAAATTGCCACAATTTTCTCCAGATTTGGTCAAACAAATTGTGCTGAATACTTTCTGTGGATGATCATCCAACACCCTGTGGTCCTGTGCTTCTAACCTCGATACCCAATTAAAGTTCTAAATGTTCTTATTCTTTAACTGATGGATACCCTGCGAGTAGTTTTAAATGCCACTCCATCCGTTTTAGGGCCATTTGCCAATCGTATGCCGTTATATATTCACTCTTAGCTGGGGACACGTGTAGCATTTTAGTTTGCACCCCCCCCCCCCCTTGCTTCCTCTTTTGAAGCCTGGTTGTGTCTCACTTGAGCACGCGCTGATTGTGACAGAATGGCCAGTTTCTCAAGGTTCCTGTGAATTAAGGGGCTGCTGGTCACTTCCATGAACACGCGCGCAATGTTTAACGTGGAACGGTTGAACACACAGTGGTTTAAGCACTTGTCCGTCGTGTTCCGCTTCGACAATGTTGTCGAGGGAGTTCAATTCCTTACGAAAGTCGTTTGACACTTGCGTTGAGTGCTCTTGCTTATTGCTGCAATGCACTGTTTTGTGGCCTATGGGAAAAGGTCATTAACTGTATTAATAAGCTGCCTTCACTTGCATAATGCAATATTTGAAAGTTTATGGATGCAAAAAAATAAATGTCTCCAAAAAGTGAAATGGCTTTTGTTGTTGTGAATTTACAGGGATACATTATTCATATTGAGTTTTTTTTAGGAAGGTCATGTTTTTGAATTGTTTGACCCAATTCTGGTATTGTGCAAGGGAGAAATTCAACTCAACTGAGACAACACAAATCCCAGTCCTGCGACCTTGCTGTACTGCCACGTACAAGCACATCGCTCGGCAAGGGACGAGAGTGTTGAGAATCCTCAAGTGATCTCTGGTCCACAAATTAGAGAAAGCACTTTCACACCCACTCTGCCAGAGTAATGTTTATCAGTTGACAAACCGATGCTTTTAATCCTCAGGACTGAAATGTTCGCATTAAGTGCAGGATCAAATGTAATTTGGTGGGTTTTTGTGCAGTCATTGGTGACCCGACAGACAAACTCACGACACTTGAGCACCGTCTCATGATAAGCGGCTGTCTGAATGCATATCCACTATTTCAGCAGAATGTTTAGTTTTGTGCTCCGTCAAAGCCACCTCAAGGTGTTTGTGAAGCCCCAACGCAAACCGGGGACGAGTTGCAGACCACGAAAAACGCTCGGCACAATTTGAATGCTCAGAATTTTTATTCTCACTACGAGGTTCCACTTGTTCATGCAAAGACAATGACAGCATCAAGATGTTATCCACAACCTCCCCCACCAAAGGAGTACATCAACCGTGGAGAGAACCGAACTTTAAAAGGACCCTGCACACTTCGCCAGCGAGGAAGAAACTACGGATTATAAGGAGCAGCTGGCGTGCGCGACTTCGTGTCGATGGGAGGACGCCGTTTAGCTGCTCAGGGTCATCTTGTCGAAGAGGTACTCTCCCATGCCAGACTGCGGCACGCCCAGGCGCTTCAGGTTGGTGACGTGGTCCCCAAGCTGCTTGATGGACTCCACCTGCTCCTCCAGGAACTTGCTCTCCAGGAAGTCGCACAGCTGTGGACACAACAACAGCAACATCAGCCACGGCTTCATTGGTCAGGAAGACGTTTCATGGGGTGCAGTGGTCGCTCAAAGTGACCGGCGACTTTGCGGCGACAGCCACGGACTTGGGACAGCGTGGCCGTGGGACCGAGCGGGGGGACAGCTTCGTGGCGTGAGAGCCGCGGGTTCTGAGAGTGACTGCAGGGTGCTTGGGACCCGAGCCACCGACCGTACGAACCTGCGGGTCTTTCTTCTCGCTGGCCAGAGCGTGGAGATCCAGCAGGGCCTGGTTCACGGTCTTCTCCAGCTGCAGGGCGAACTGCATGGCCTCCAGGCCACTGCCCCACTCGTCACGCTCCGGCTTCTGCTCCCACACGGACGGACAGTCACGGGAAACTTAATACAGCGAACGAGAGGAGACGACGAGAATCGGACGGATTCACAGCCCCTGGACGATCCACCCACGCGACACAAGAGTCCCCCGGGGCGGAGACGAACAGAGACGGTGACGCTACTGGCACACCGCGGATCGCCCCTCCAAGGCTCCGACCTCGCCATCCCCAATCCACCCCCCCCCCCAGTCCACCCCACCTAGTCCACCCCCCCAATCCACCCCCCCCCACAGTCCACCCCACCCCAGTCCACCCCACCCCAGTCCACCCCCCCCAATCCACCCCCCCCCCACAGTCCACCCCACCCAGTCCACCCCACCCAGTCCACCCCACCCAGTCCACCCCACCCAGTCCACCCCACCCAGTCCACCCCACCCAGTCCACCCCACCCAGTCCACCCCACCCAGTCCACCCCACCCAGTCCACCCCACCCAGTCCACCCCACCCAGTCCACCCCACCCAGTCCACCCCACCCAGTCCACCCCACCCAGTCCACCCCACCCAGTCCACCCCACCCAGTCCACCCCACCCAGTCCACCCCACCCAGTCCACCCCCCCCCCCAATCCACCCCCCCCACAGTCCACCCCCCCCCCAGTCCACCCCCCCCAATCCACCCCCCCCCCAATCCACTCCCACCCAGTCCACCCCACCCAGTCCACCCCCCCCAATCCACCCCCCCCCCACAGCCCACCCCCCCCCCAGTCCACCCCCCGTACCTTGATGTCCTGGAGCACAGCGCGCCCGCCGCGCTTGTTCTGGTACTCGAGCAGCTTCTCGGCGTGTTCGCGCTCCTCGTGCGACAGATCCTTGAAGAACTTGTGGAAGTGCTTCAGGGCCACGTCATCGCGGTCGAAGTAGCTCGCCTGCGGATCGCACACACAGCGGCGACGGTGAGGCCAGAAGCACACTCGCGGCACTGCTCTACCCACTGCTGGATGAAGGACTCAGTCGCCACCATCCATCGCGTCTCACAACGCAACAATCCACGCAGCGGCTGCGCGCGATGCGACGATTGCGTCGATGCGTCGAGGTGCGCGCGTGGCTGTCCGCCAGGCTCCACGCGGCTTGTTGCGAGCGACGTTCAACTCGTCACTCGCCACCGACGGTAGCAGCCGTGGCCGGGACTCAAACTCACGTGGCCAGGTTCACGGGGCAGCGCGCCAACCACTGCGCCACCGCTCCCGCCCGTCACGAGGCACTAAATAAATAATAAACTCGGCGGCCGCTCCCCGCGTCACGTGACGATGTTTTGTGATTTTTTGGGAAATGTATCGATTTTCGATGAGAACGAGGTGCGCATTTGTGTCTTTCGTTCACATAAAGTCCTGGTCACAAAAGCAAAGTTTGTGGGGAATAATAATAACCAGTCTCTCTACCTTTGAGGCAGAAGCAATTAGAAAACAACACTACCCAGCAGAGGTGTGGACTCGAGTCATGCGACTTGGACTCGAGTCAGACTCGAGTCATGATTTTGATGACTTCAGACTCGACTTGGACTTGCCTCATCTTTGACTCGACTTGACTCGGGACTCGAGAGCAAAGACTTGAGACTTACTTGTGACTTGCATAACAATGACTTTGTCCCACCTCTGCTACCCAGCAACAACAATCGTGTTACGTAGCGGCGATACTTTTACCATTTGTGGTCGCAGCGGCCTCTACTGGCTGGAATGGGCCAAGTGAACTCGTTCTCACGGAGACAACAACAACAACAAAGACAACAACAACACGGAGACAACAACAACACGCAGACAACAACAAAGACAACAACAAAGACAACAACACGGAGACAACAACACGGAGACAACAACAACAACAAAGACAACAACACGGAGACAACAACAACAACACGGAGACAACAACAACAACACGGAGACAACAACAACAACACGGAGACAACAACAACAACACGGAGACAACAACAAAATGTCGCGGGCCTTCGTCAATCCACTCCCCACGCAGTGTCGGTTGTAGGGGTTTGCTTGACCATACTTCACCACGCTGGTCAATGCGGGTTGGCGAAGGGGTGGGGGGGGAGGAGGCGCGAAGGGTTCGGGGTTGAGGAGGAGCGCTCAGAGGAGAGGCGACGAGAGGCGACTCCCCCGGAGAGAGCGCGGGGAGAGGAGCAGGCGGATGGCTCCGGGTGCGAGGACCGTGGAGTTCACCGCGGGAGACCCAACAGAGTCGTGGACATCCCCGCGCGTGGAGGACACCGCGAGCAGTCGCCTCGCTCAGCGCAGAGGTGACACGGCGAGAGGGGAGTGCGCGGGACGAGGCGCGAGTCGGAGGGGTGAGCTCACCAGGGACAGGTAGACGTAGGATGCGTAGAGCTCCTGGTTGACCTGGCGGTTGATGGCTGCCTCCACCTCCTGGCTGAAGTTCTGACGGATCTGGGACGTCATGTTGTAGTTGGTGTGGTGGTTGGTCACGTTTGAGAGTTAAGTGAGAAGACACAGGGGGTGAGTTCTGTTCAAGCACTGTTGAAGCAAGAACCGCGTCCTGTGTGAGCTCCAGAGACTGTGAGCGCTGCTGCCGGGCTCCGCCCTTTATAGGCGCGAGGGGCGCGCGCCATTGGTCGGCTCCAGCCCCCCCTCGCCCCCCCCCCCTCGCTCACCTGCGGGGGCGGTGGGCGGGGCCCAGGTGAGCCCGTGGGGTGAGCGGCCTCGGCCAATCGGCTGCTCCGGACTCCGCGTGTCCAGCTGTGTGGTGGTGGGGGGGTACACTCGGGGTGTTTGGTGGAAACGTCGATTGTTGTCACAACGCTCAACCGTCGGAGTGAAAAACTTGTAAATGGTTAAATAAAAAGATCTACAACAGGGTGGGGAACGTCCGGCCCGTGAACTCATTTGGTGTGGCCCTGCCAAGGCAACCGCAGGCGGGACTCGTAAATTAAATACATCTAGGAGCAAACCTGGAAAAGCAGTTGCGAGTAGCAACATCATCAATACCAGCCAACATCATCACACGCCTCGTCAAAGATAAGCAGTTCCAGCCATCGCATTAGGGGCGAGTTAATTAAATGTTTGACCAAATATAACAGGCAAATTTTTAAGTTGATAATTTTGTATCAATATAAAAATGGCCATTGGCAGAAAAAAGGTTCCCCGCCTCGGATTTACAACAAAAGATCAATGTAAATATTTGTGACAAAAAAACCCACGGTGATAAAATATCAAACTGGAACCAAGATTCCTACTGTTGCTGGGTCAACACGGGAACTTTAGCACGACCAGCAGTGCGGATACCCGACACGAACGTTTGGAGAGGCCGCAGCTTTAATTTTCATCAGAGAGCTGTCGATGTTTGGTGTTTGACGGCGTTCTAAACACCGTGTGGCACGTGACACCATGGGGTTCCTGATCTCACGGAGGGATCAACATCGATGTCAGAATGTCCACGTTGATCGGACGCAGAACATCGATGCTAGAGCGGTGTATCAATGTGTTGTGCCCAGCCTTGCGATGATGACATTCATCTCGGTTGGGTTATAATGGTCTGCGTTTATAAATAATAAGTATATGTTCAATTGTATACTGTATGGTCAATTGGTAGAGAAATCGTTCCCAAACCTGGTTTGTCCATATGATTGGTTGCCCTCTAGATTTCCCGTTATTCTGTTTGCACGGGTGTTAATGAGCGGTTTTAATCAGTGCGATCGGAGTCTAGAGGGTTAATACTTCTTCTATTCCGTTGTATTAGGAGCGTGATATACTGTTGCGTTGCAGGATCGTGAGAGATGGCTCCGGCTTGGTAGAGGACTTGAGGTAGCAGTAGATAGATGATGGTGAAGGGTTAGACACTGTGATATGGTGGCACGTGCAGGGCAGTGACAATGGCTGTCGTGTGAATGGCAGTGCAGTTGGCGGTGTTGCCGCTGCGTCCCCACTGCGGTGAAACTTGTGGGTGGCCGAGAGCCCCCCCCCCCGGGGATCAACGCTTCCCCGTAAAACGACACCAACAGCGACATTCACACCACGCGACTTGACCCGCGGCGCGTGACTCACAATGCTGCGGCAGCATGAGTTGGCAAAATGTGCACATTTTTTATAATAATCACCCATAGTCTGTCCACTGCTGGATGAACCTTTCCCCAAAGTTGTCGACGTCCCTCACAGTCCTGCGACGTGGCGACCAAACAACGAGCTCCCGCACGCGAGCCGATGGCTCCGTCTCTGTGCTGTGGTCTTCCCCTCGGCAGAGTTCCCACCTTTGGCTGTCGTTCCATCTCCAGTCTCGGCCCTCGTCGGCAGTGCCCTGCCCAAGCTATGAATGTTCGTTTTTGTTATTTAGGCCTCGGTTTGTGAGCGCTTGGACGACTGCATTGATGTACACGGATTCATTTTGACTCGGCTTGGTCTACAAAGAATCGGCACAAAGGTAACTTTATTCCACCGGTCTTCTACGGAATCGGGTCGATTGTTCTCGTCCACGGGTCACAGGAGACATCGAGACCACCGAAGGTCATCACGTGATTCACTGTTGTTGATTTTTGTTCTTCCTTCCCGCACCGTTGGCTCCGTGCGGTGCGAAAAAAGTTCACACGTACAATCGTCATTGCTATTGCTCTAACTTGCGGTTGGGTCTCCGGTAATTTTACTTGATCTCATTTCTGCCTCTAATCGCAATTCGAAAACGAGTTCGGCCATTGTGTGCTGGCGTGGAGCCACGGTTCAATAAGCCCCTGGCTCTCGTATGAACATTATATTATAGTGTAAACAAAAACTTTGCTCTTTTTCACCAATGGTTTTAAGGATGGTGCCAAGTGTTGTCTTATTAAACTATGCCTTTAAAACTGAAAACGACTTACTTGCAGTACCTTTATATAAATACATTGTCGAAAAAATAATTTACACCCCTGTCAATCATCGTGTGAACACACTTTGTAAACAGGACACAAAATAGTACACGTTTTCAATGCGCTGTTCATATTGTAACAAGCATTTATACCAATGTTACTCTACAGAGTAGTGGGTCGCCGCTCCTCTTATCCGCATTGATACGAGTGGTCAGTGTCCTCCTCGTCTCTTCTTCTACCGCTGCCACCGCGAGTTTTGTCCCCGTGAGTGTCGCTCGCTGATGCCTCCACTCGTGGTGACGCCGCCGTCTACCAGGCCGACCAGCGCCGGGTTATCAGAGTAGCAGAGGTAGCTACTACATATGTGTACCACATATGTAGTAGCTACATGTGTAGTAGCTACATGTGTACCACATGTGTAGTAGCTACGTGTGTAGTAGCTACGTGTGTAGTAGCTACGTGTGTAGTAGCTACATGTGTAGTAGCTACATGTGTAGTAGCTACATGTGTAGTAGCTACATGTGTAGTAGCTACATGTGTAGTAGCTACGGGCCCCGCACTTTCAAGGGGCCTGCGCTAAATGCTTTCAAGCTATAAATTCCGGTTCAGTGATTCTGCACTTGCCTTATTACTATAGTACTATACCTCCTTCAACTTTTATGAACGACTGGGTGTTTACACAGTTTGCGATTTGTCGTATTATCTGGCTTTATAGCAAATGAAAAAGATACAATTACTTTACTATGCAAGTTTGAATATTTAGGTGTTTTTTTTTTATTTAGGGCCCCTTTATAACAAATCCTACAGGCCCCGCACTCGCTTCATCCGGCACTGCCGGCAACCTATCCATTTGGGATGGCACGAAACGACATCGTCCCCCTGCCTGTGACAACCACTGCAGACTTGTACGGCGATAAGGGCGTAGAGGCCCACGTGGGTTGTCCGTGGTAGTTCTCTCTCGCGACGTGACCCATCGCGCGGTAGAAACTCCTTCGTCGCCCTCTGAAATGACCGACAATCGGTGGTCAAATGTCGCGAGCAACGTTGGGCCGAGACGAACAACACGAAAGTCATCAACACCTTCGAGTGCCCAAGGGAGAATACATTAATGAAAGATGAAACTTTTTTTTTTAAAGGGGGCAGGACCGCAACCCCGCGGCAACTCATTAACCATTTACGTCTCGTCAGCACAGCCCCGTATAAACCTATACTCTTTGGTTCTTTCGGTAAAGTCGCGTAGGTATAAAATAAATAAAATAAACCTGTTGTTGTCGCGGGTGGGATGTGCGCGTGTGGCCAATGGACACGGCGAGCAGCGGTCGCTGCGGGCACTGAACTGCCCCTAAAACAGCGCGCCGATTGCCACACCTGGCGCCGCGTGGAATGCGACCCGACCTGACCGTGGTGGCTCCGGGTGTCGTCAGCAAAACGAAGCGACACTCAAACCGCCTGACGCATTCATTCTAGATTTGAAGCTTTCGTGACTGCAAGGATTCATACTCTTAGTTTTTTTCGGTAAAGTCACGTAGGTAGAAAAGATGAAATTAAAATTAGTAAAAAATAAAATAATAAAAATCACGACGTTTCGGAGGCAACACAAGTCTCCGTCATCAGGTGGGACCGTCACAGCCAGATTTGCTGTATCAAGTGACGCAGGGATTCCATCTTGGAATCCCAAGTGAGGCAGGGATTCCATCTTGGAATCCCAGCCTCACTTGATACAGTAAATCTAGCTGTGACGGTCCCACCCGATGACGGAGACTTGTGTTGCCTCCGAAACGTCGTGATTTTTGTTATTTTATTTTTTATTCATTTTAATTTCATTTTTTTCCGCCTGACGCACCCAACCTGTCAGCCAAGCCTCGACCAGCCAGTCGGATTCTAAGCTGTCACCCCCAATCGGTTTAGAACCCCGTGTTCTTGCACAGGGAGATTTGAGTTCAGGTCCATACGGCGCAAGTCGTTTCAATACGGGCAATTTCTTTAATCTATTTGTGTTTCTCCCTTGTGATGGGACTTTTGTAGGATGAACGTTGAGATGTGTAAGGGGCACGTGGTGACCAGTAAGGTCTGGATTGTTCTGCAGTAAGGTAGGGCACTGAGATAAGGGGCTGACAGGCATGCGGACAACACGTGGTGTTACAGGCTATGAACATGTTCGAGTGCATGTTGTTATACTCGACATCGCATTATGTATTCTAAAGTACAATGTGTCGATCAGTGGTTCTTAACCGGGGGGCCCAGGCACGCTCTGGGGGTGCAAGACACGGCCAGAAAGTAAATAATCGAAACACAATTTTCAGCACGGGCACATGAGCACAACTACTCTGTTTCGTCAACCCCCATTGTATTGATTAACATTGGTTCTCGATCGTAAAACAAATGATTGGGGTGCAAGGCTGCAGTAAATGTTAAGAACCACTGGTAGACTTCCACAATACATTAACTTTAAAAAAGCTACGCCGCAAACGAGACAGGGCAGTGCGGACGAGACGGCGAGACAAAATAGAGCAGCACATACGACGGTACAAATGAGAACTTTCACAATAATATGAGATTTGTACAAATGAAATATAATTGACAAACGAGACAGTACAAATATGACAGAAGTACACACGGGAGAGTACAGGCCAGAGTACAAACTGCATTAAAACTAGAGTGGACATCTGTGAAAAAGATTTATAGCTCATCGGATTCCTCCAGTATTAATACATATTCTGAAATGAGATCGTACTGTACAAGCCATACAAGACAAACTAGGTGGCATTTACAAAACATCAACGAGACAGACAATCCCAACAAGATGCACAGCACAAACTACAGTGCACATCGGAAAATACACACGAGACAACTTACAAAACAGTACAAGCGACACAGTACAACTAATGGACAGGACACAGACACGCCCCTGTAATGAAGTAGAGTCCGCGCCAGGCAGGTGTAACACATGAGACAGCACACAGAGAGAGACAGCATGCACCAGACAAACGATACAAACGAGGCAGCATGCCTACAGACACGGGCAGCACAAACGAGGCAGCGCTGTGGACAGGGCGGGGACGAGAAGGGAAGTGCGGACGTGACCTGGGGCACGGCACGGAGCAGCAGCAGAAGCAGCAGCGACGATTCACGTCACCTGAGCGTCACGTGAAGCAATATCACCCGTGTGTTGCTGCAGCAGCTGGGCAAGCTGGCGACAATGAGTCCTCACCTGGCCACGGGCGCAGGGATATGGGCAAGCCACGCGGGATGGACGATCGATCGGCAACCGTCGACGTTTTGAATGCAAGTGACATCGATGTCAGATCTGTCATGGGTGTCGATCCCTTCGATGAGATTCGGACCACCGAAGTGTTCCATTCCAACGTTTCGATTCCCGTGGTGTTTTTCACGTGGAAAACGACGGTGGTGGTGGTGTTGGTGTTTAAAGGTCTTTGATGGAAATAAAAACCGGGCGCTCTCCAAACGTGGTCGCTCAGTGTCTCTGCGGCAGTTCAGGTTAAAGGTCACGCCGTTGCCTTCGGATATTCCGCGTACACCATTACGTGTGCACCATTCCGCGTACACCATCACATGTGCACCGACATGTTTAGAAGGAAGACTTCATGCTGCGGTTGAGTGTTGACACTTCAACAACAGCCTCCATTTTAATTGTTACTCTCGGCTCGCTTGACATCAACCATTTTATATGACGACAAACATTTCTCTTTACTGTAAATAGATCATAAAACAAAACATTTATTTTAGTATTCTGGTTTACTGTACAGTACGTGGAAGTTGTCACTCAAAACACGGAGTGTTTGACGTACCACACACACGTAAGCACCCGAACCGCGGATCTCTCCTCACCCCTTGCTCGCATTTTTATGTTCCTTTTCTATCATTTCCCGTTCTTGATCCGCTCTCTTCCCCTTCCCAGTCTTATTTCTCTCTTCCTTGCATTACATCTTCGACTCGACTCCCCTTCCCGTGGTGTTGCCGCAGGTACAAAGTTGCTGATATTCTCTCTTCTGCGCCGCATGATGATGATGCGAAATAAATCATCAGCAGTCGATAGACCGTGGATCCCAGAGCGCTCTGTGCCAACTCATGGCGACTCAGCTCGTGGAAGCGAAGACTCCAGAGATGCCCGAGTTGTCAGTGTGAAAGCAGATCGTAAGTTACGCGATCCCTACGTCCACTCGACACCACGGTGGTATCATCTCGCCTCAGCAGCACGGCAAGCGCGATGATGCGTCACCCATCGCAGATTAATGTTTCACGTCCCGTGTCCAGGCGACGAACGTCCACGGCGAGGAAGGAGGCGGCCGTCCGGCCAATGGCGAGCGACGTCCGTCTTTAAAAGTCGCAGCTTCTCCTCCACCGCTCACAGTCTCTGGAGCCTGCACAGGACGCGGTTCTTGCTTCAACAGTGCTTGAACAGAACTCACCCCCTGTGTCTTCTCACTTAACTCTCAAACGTGACCAACTACCACACCAACTACAACATGACGTCCCAGATCCGTCAGAACTTCAGCCAGGAGGTGGAGGCAGCCATCAACCGCCAGGTCAACCAGGAGCTCTACGCCTCATACGTCTACCTGTCCCTGGTGAGTGCCGCTGCCTCGAGGCCATCGGGCCCGCATGTCACCACCATCATCACCATCATCGGTCATACTCTTTGGTTTTTTCCGTAAAGTCACGTTGGTAAAAATAAAAATAATTATATTATTTCTATTATTTTTATTATGTATTTTTTATTTTTATTTTTACCGACGTGACTTTACCGAAAAAACCTAAGAGTATGAATCCTTGCAGTCACGAAAGCTTAAAATCTAGAATCATCGGTCATGTTCGATCCACGGCTGGATGAAGGCCTCCCCAGGTCGTTGCTGCATCTCTCACGAGATGCAGCAACAGAGATGCGACGAGGCCGGCTCGTGCGCAGGTGCGAGAGGCAGCACCTGCACACGCGTCGCCTTCACCGCTCCGTCTCCAGCGTGGACGTCCTCCGAGACGCGTCCCCCCTCGCTACTTTGGCTGCCTCTCCATCGTTACTCTCCACCGCCGTCCATCGTCCCATCTCGCGCCCTGCCCTCGAAGCCCTCGTGTCCCAGCGGCCAGTTCGACGCCCCTGGCTGGTGCACGTTCTCTCATCCGCGCGTTCCTCTTTCTGAATCGCTGGCATTCCAAGCATGACCATCCCCATGCTCATTTCGAGATTCTGTTCCAGTTTCCCTGTCACTGTGAAAGTTTCTGTTCCATGTTGGGAGCATGTGATACGTACTGTGCCGATGAAAAGCAAACTTCTTCTGGCACACTGCCATGTAGACTCTACATTATTCAGCTCGGTTTTGCAGAGGTCATTAAAAACATCTCTGTTGTGCGTTCTGCCAACCGGCTCCACGTTGCGCTATCGGGGTTCGTGCCGCAAGACGAGGAGCCCGTCGCGACCCTCCGTGTTAGCGAACGGCCCAAGGAAGCGGGTGTCGCAGAGCTACCTCTGAGACCCCTTCACGTGACCTCTGATCCACCGCACAACTAGAGGGGGATTCATCTTCCTTCAGCCCGGCCACCGGGAGTAATGTTCATCGCAAGATGGTCAAAGTGATACATTAAAATTACCAGAGATTGAAGCTAGAAAACTTGACCATCACATAATTAGTGGTGAGAATTGGCGGAGGTGTGAATTGCAGATGGATTCGATCCCGCTGTGACAATGAACCCAACATCCTCTGTGTAAGCCAGACCTAGATCTCACAGTAACACACAAACTCTGACAGAGAGACACTCATACAACATTTACTGGTGTACACCTTCACAAACATGTACACAATCATGACATCGCGCACAGCTGCTGTGTGGATTGCTGCATGGTGAGACCGTGATGGATGGTTGTGACTTCGTGAGGCCTTCATCCAGCAGTGGATAGATCACGGATGGATGATGATGAGGACGGTGACGATGACAGGCACAGTGCCGCGAGTGTGCTTCTGGCCTCACCGTCGCTGCTCTTTGTGCGATCCGCAGGCGAGCTACTTCGACCGCGATGACGTGGCCCTGAAGCACTTCCACAAGTTCTTCAAGGATCTGTCGCACGAGGAGCGCGAACACGCCGAGAAGCT
Organism: Lampetra planeri; assembly: GCF_965212315.1. Taxonomy (NCBI): domain Eukaryota; kingdom Metazoa; phylum Chordata; class Hyperoartia; order Petromyzontiformes; family Petromyzontidae; genus Lampetra; species Lampetra planeri. Next base: position 667,815 of record NC_136160.1, read on the forward strand.
GCTCGAGTACCAGAACAAGCGCGGCGGGCGCGCCGTGCTCCAGGACATCAAGGTACGTGTTTATTTGACCCTACTTCACCGCACTCTCGTCTCCTACCTCACGTTCACCGATCGTTCATCCCATTACTCTGCATTTCGTCAGCTCTCCGCCAGCCGCATCTCTCGGTGGGCCGTTACGAGAGACACCGCGCTTGGCACGTGAGCCGCCCAGTTGGAAAATCCGGCCAGAGATTCTGTACGTCTCATTTCCGTGTGGGAGCAGAAGCCGGAGCGTGACGAGTGGGGCAGTGGCCTGGAGGCCATGCAGCTCGCCCTGCAGCTGGAGAAGACCGTGAACCAGGCCCTGCTGGATCTCCACGCTCTGGCCAGCGAGAAGAAAGACCCGCAGGTTCGTACGTTCGGTGGCTCGGGTCTCAAGCACCCTGCGGTCGCTCTCAGAACCCGCGGCTCTCTCGCCACGAAGCTGTCCCCCCGCTCGGTCCCACGGCCACACTCCACGACCACGCCGTTCAAGTCCGTGGCTCTCACCGCCAAGTCGCTGGTCACTTTGAGCGACCACCGCACCCCATGAAACGTCTCCCTGACCAATGAAGCCGTGGCTGATGTTGTTGTTGTGTCCACAGCTGTGCGACTTCCTGGAGAGCAAGTTCCTGGAGGAGCAGGTGGAGTCCATCAAGCAGCTTGGGGAACACGTCACCAACCTCAAGCGCCTGGGCGTGCCGCACTCCACGACGGGAGAGTACCTCTTCGACAAGCTCACGCTGGGCAGCAGCTGAGCTGCGTCTCCGTCGCCCCCAGCCTCGCCACGCTCAGCCTCTCTGTACCGCGCGGCGACTCCTCCTTGAGAAACGGCATTTGTCTGTTGGTTAGTTAGTCAGTCAGTCACAGCCCTCGCTCGAGTCATGTTCATTGTTCTGTTCACCGCCAAGCAAGCACAACCTATGACCTTTGACCTAGGTCAATAAAACTCACTTGAAGGTTTTGAGCTTACTAACCTTAAGGGGTGTTTCTAAAGTCTAAACGCTCTCATTCCATCGCTCTTAACGGTTGAGTTGAGTTAGGAAGAGATCAGTAGAATGAAGAAAATGTGGGGGACAAATTTATTATTTAAGGGTGGGGGGGGCTAAAGGCATGAAAATTGACAGCAATTTTCTAATGAATAAAAACGAGCACAAGTAGCCTCTACACAAGTGCCCCCTATGTCAGGAGGTACTCGTGCAGAGACATCTCCGCCTCCGTGTAGGAGTGTGCGCCTTCGTATCCATACCCAGAGACGTCCCCGGCACCGTGCCCGGTGCACTCGCAGCGACTCGCAGACAAATCCCTCTTCTGCTCGTAGGCGGTCGACGGCGACCTGTCCGATTGTAAAGGCGCATCTTCCTCTTCCTGATGAATGCAACATCGTCACCCGAGCCATAAGCTCGGTCAGAGTCGACCACGGGCAGCTCACGGAGGAGCGTAGCGCCAAGCGGGCCGGAGCGGCCGCGTCCCTGGCGGGGCGCGGGGCCTCTCTGCGGCGACTCTTCCCGTGGCCTTCACTCTCCGCCTGTGGGCGGTGGCGATGCTCCAACCGGGGTGTGAGAGCGAGGGCCACCGAGATGGAGCTGCTGTGCTGAGAAGGAGCCTCTAATAAAGTGTGACGAGCATCACCCATCGTCTCGCTCTCATCTTTATACAAAGAGATACACAGAGAATGCCATTGTTTAGATCCTCACTGCATTTTACGATAACAGGCAACGATCCCCATATCGCCATAACAGACTGTTGGAGCAAGTGCTGTAACCGGGCACCGGTGAAGGCTGGCACAGCACAAGGGGGGGTATGGCCAGCACCACGCCCCAGTGGTGATGTTTACACATCACGCCAGGTACTCGTTTGAGGTCACGTGGGACCTAGGGAGGCCCAGACCAGATTCAGATAATCATCACTGGGGTCGGCCGTGAGCAGGAATTGAACTCAGGGGTGGCTGGGATTGTTGCGACCGTTGCCCTCCAGCTTGACACAAAACTGAGGTTCACATTTTACCATCCATCATCATCAACTGTATTTAGAACCAGGCAAGAGCCGATGAAGACTCTAAACCACGACCCACTAGGGCATTTACAGGTAAAACGTTGCCAGCAATCGAAGCCATTGGCAACAGTTGCTGCAGTTTCCCCATCACGCACTCTCCCCCCGCCCCCGTCACCTGCAATCAAGCGGATTGAGGCTCCACGGTGGGAAACTGGGACGGTGACCGTGGATCAGCCGAGCCGCAGCTCGCTCTGTGCACTCGGCCTCAAGCCCTTCACTCGAGCGATATGGGAATCTGTCCTGGGTCTCCCCCTAGGTCAACTCGGCCCTAAACAAGTACTGTACCATGAGAGCGGTGTGTGAACATTGGGATTGAGAAGACAAAGGCGGCCGGGGCCGGCATGGTCCTGGCCACACCAAGCCACCTCCCATGTGCCCATCACATCAACAGAATGTAGTGAGTTTATAACACGGCAATGACAACAATAGGAGCACAGTCTTTAGTAAAACATTTTATTTTCCTGCAGCGTTTATGAAGCCAGCCACTCACATGTTCTGATACCGTTTGAATGTAATTTTTTTTGTAATGCTCTCACCTTATCGCACATCACTCCCCGCTTGCTAGCTTAAACGCGACATCGGTCCCGACGCCAATTACGGACGATATAAAATCCTCGCTGTGAAGTCGCACGAAGCCACGACAAAGAAAACGACAAGAGATGTTTCCATGCCAGAGGCCGCGATGGCTGCTCGGGCGCTCCGTACGCGACACTTCAAACCAGTTGGGAGACAAACAGTATTTACACATCTCATCACAAGCAACAGCGAGCCAACTCCTTTCGCTCACGAGCCACGAATGGCAATACCATACTCAACCTCTGGTTTCAAGGCTCGTGGCCAACAGTTCACTCTTAGTGAATAATCATGATGACAATAAAAACACAGCTATCAAACCCAGAGATTTTCTTTTTTTAATTTCACAGCTGAGTCATGCAAAAAATAATTGTCAACGACTGCCCCCCCCCCACGTTGAATATAATTTTTGTCCGACCCGTCCCCCATCCGATATACCCCCCCCCCCCCGAAATCATAGTAAACAACCGAGCGAGCACACGCACGCACACCGAATCGAGACGTGAAAAATAACAAACAAAACAGACCAACGTTCGGCATTCAGCCGAAAAGCCCAGAACAAGAATAATAATTACACACACCTCCGCTGAGAGAGCCCTCTCCGTACCCAGACCGCTTTACCTAGCCAGTATAAAATTCCAGAATTCCCAGATTGGAAAGCATTCCTACTTTGAATGATTAGGAATCAACGAGTGGAGGTGGGAGTGGTGGGTGGAGGGTTTATATATATTTAAAAAAATCACGCATTAAATAGCAAATTGTGACCACGTACTAATACGTGGTTGCTACAAAATATTGAAAAATTAAAGATATCTTCATTGTATTGTACTTTGCAAATCCATTAAGATCACTCTAAATTCATTATCATCACTCTGGAAAACAAAGTAACTTTATGCTGCAAGCATTCAAAAGCTAAAGCTTCACAGTACCACAGAGTGCCTTCATTCAGCCAAATAGCTTGTTTCTTACATTCAGGGTAACAACAGAATTTCTGTAGTGGTAGGGAAGGTGGTGCGCGTAAGATGCATTATTGCGGCTCGGACCATTTCTTTTTTGGGGGTGGGTGGGGGGGGGATACTCAGGATGTGAGACTGACCGAGGAGCGCGGTGGACGCCCGTCAACAAGCGCGCACGCCACTGCGCGTCGCCGGGAGTTGCCGGACGCAGCGGTGCGAACGGGCGGGTGCGAGCACGAGCGTTGCCCTGCGGCGGTGCCTCTGTTCCACTGCACTACCTCGGGCGTGCCAGGGCTGTGCTGTGCGAGTCCGGAGCACCGCTTCGGTGCTGCCAGCAATGCATTTTCCAACGAAGCAGAGCCAAGCGGTACACGACTGATGGTACATGTAATGAACAGGTTGAGATGCGACTGGGGGATGCAGCGACGCTGCGTGTCCTCAGTGTACCGACCTACGTGGCACGCAGTGAACGTGTCATCGGCGTTAGCCCCTGGCCCTACTTGCAACGGAGCCAGATTCAGACGTCTTGCAAGTTCGGCGTATCGTGGTTTGGTTCTGGCTCGGCACGGCATCATATAGCCGGTGGAAAACCAGCCGCGTCACCGGGGCCTTGTGCTCGGCTCGTATGTGCCAGTGGAAAAAGGGTTCCCATTGAGCTCCAGTTGACCGACGAGGCGGTGGTGCGACGCAGCTCCCGTGGGAGAGAAGCAGGAACGTGATCGCGATCTGGGAAGACTGTCATTTCCTGCTCGCCACCACGGCTATTGGTGCCGCCACTGCACAGGCTCTTGCCGTTGTGCCGTGCGGCTCTCCCGAAGCGTGTTCGGGTCGCGCCGCGCGCCGTCCGGTGCTATGTCCGACGTTTCGTTTCCACGCGCCGGGGAACTTTTTCTCCAGCACGTGAAGCGAAACGCCGAGACAACGTACAGTGGGGGCAACACTAGAAGCACATCGATTTGTGACGAGCCGCCCCCAACGGTCGACGAGACGCTCGACGCCGACAAGCGCTCGATTCGCCGTCGCCAAATCAACCCGACGTGTCCCCGGGCACGCATGCCGTCACTCCATCAGGCGAGTGAGAATTAACTCTTCGCACATTTTTGCACCTCCTGACGCAACCTCTTAGCGAGACTACTACTACGCAAATTGAATCGTTGGGAAGTTGACTGCGGCGCAGGCGAGACGGAGGAGCCACAACCATCTCCCCCTCCCTTGCTGCAGCCCCGGACCTTTGTAGACCGCGCGCATTCGGAGAACGGCCACAGTCACCTCCGCGTCGTTACCGTGGTTACAGCCCTAGCAGCTCGTGGCAACGCGGACACCGAGAGAGCAAGCGAGGCTCGCCGCACGGCGACGACTGCACCTTTGGCCACCGTCTCGCCGGCCCGACGCGCTTTAAGCGGACGGAGCGGGTTCGCGACGTCACCGATGCACCTCCACGTCGTCCGCTTGTGCTTCCGGGCAGTGGTTCGATTGATTATAGGGGGAGACCCACGAACTCGATGGGGCGGGGGATGCACAGCAGATTCTGTGCGTGGTTCAGAGCGATCGTGTTATGAAAGAAAAGCCAAAGGACGACTGCTCTTTCCCAAACAAACCGCATTACTTTATTAAATTCACACCTGGCCATTAAAAATAACAGTAATAATATTATTGTATCCCAACAGAACCTTTTTGACCACATTTCTTAGAATTAAATACACCCGTTTGTACATTTGTGCCCTGAAACTAAATGATCAGTAACTAGACCGTTTCTCGATTAATGGGTTTTAATGGCTTAAGATTATAGGGTTGACAGCTAATGATATTTTTGTTTTTATATGTACACACACACAAAAATGGTACCCAATACGATAAGCTGAGTTCCACCTAAACAAATGTAACCACTGGCTCTCTGTAAGGTGACCGGTTGATGGACAAATCCGTTTGTGTTAAACACAAAGGGCACGAGACACAATTGTAGAATGAGTATATGCTTGCAACGACACAACCGCAGGCTACGTAACTCGCAGGGTGGCCGGGGGGGGGTCCATTCGTTCCGCCAATGTAATTGAACGAAGTTGAAAAATGTATTGCTCGCTAATGTATTTAAATGCCGCCCCCCCCAAAAAAATACGTGGGAATCCGAAGATTGAATAATCTTACGCTGGGAATCTCAACTGTTGGGACACACGGGGAACGTGTCCATCGACCAACACTCCGCACGTAGCGATTTGACGTTTAGAGTTTGGTTTCGTTGTCACGTAACGAGCATCGCCAACGCCACACACAAATCCAGCGAGGCGTTTTAAGATCCAGCGCGACAATCAAACCAGCCCGCCCAACTCCCAGGCAGAATTACACTCGCAACTATCGTCACTTTTGAAAGACTACCTCTCGCGAGTAACCCAAGGAAAACAAGAAAATGAAAACCAACACGCTTGAATCAAACGAGCTCAACCAAGGCGATGGCGCTTTCACCTCCTGACAACGTGAACAGCAACTTGTATCCAGCACTTGATTAAACAAGTATCATCTAACACTATTACGCTTCAATTGCGCACGATTGAAAAGTATGTAGCGACATAGAGCTCCGGATTTTGCAGATTGTTTCTGAAAAATAGGGAATTCTTCAGACAAAAATTAAAGCGCAGCTTTGCTTGGCTACAATGTCACCACATGCACACTGCATTGGAAAGGTTGGGAGAACCAAACAGCATTCCGTTACAAATCTCAATTCTCAGTTTCAAGGGCAAATAAACAAATAAAAATAAAAAAGTATTTCGGATGAAGTCAATTAATTGTGTCGTCAAGAGTGTGACACTTTGAACAATCGGTCCACGAGATAAACACAGAGACGGAGCTTGAGTTAAGAGAACACGAGACTGCCGGTTAGATACCTGCAAACGCTCACAGTTATCGAAACAAGACGCCCATCCAAGAATTGTCTTGGACCTACGGTCGGAGTGCCGATGGGAATGTGCGCTGTGACATGAAGGGGGCTATGGTGGAGACGCTCAAAGACGATCCGCAGTACAACAACACAAAACCAGGAGCTCGCACACCGAGAGGCTCGGAAGAGAAAGAAACCCAAGAGATGAAAGAGCGCGACAGCGTTGCAAGACTTCGAGCAAGACATGAGGATAGACAGAAAGCACCACAGATAAGTTAGACGGACACGGTGAGAGCGCGATGGCAAAAGAAGAGGAGCAACAGACAGCAGCAGTGGACAGAGAAGAAAGACCGCAGTAGACGACGCTAGAGGCAGTAAGAGGAGAACAACCGCACGCAACTTTGCTGGCGTGTATCGACGCAACAAACGCGTGGCCGTAGGATCGTTGACTGGTTGGGGCGAGCGAGCTGGCTGGCTGGCGGGCGGGCGTTCTACCTGTCCTTGACATCGCGTGCCACGCGCTTGGTGATGCGGCCGCACAGCAGGCCGAAGGCGAACAGCACGCAGATGGCGGCGAGGATGACGATCAGGAAGTACGTGCGCGACGGGGAGTCGTAGACCGTCTTGGCAAGCTCCCCCAAGCTGTCGGGAGGCACCACCTGGCGGCCAGCGGCAGGAGACGCAACAACAACAACAACAATCACTCAAGCGGCTGTCGCTTCCTCTGGAAAGGTATTTTGGTCTACTCTTCCACGCTGGTCTTGGAAGAGCTGGGCGTACTCGTACTTTACCCCAACCGCCGATCGACCAACTACGGTGTACCCGTTTGGTACCGTCGATCCCGAGGCGAGGCTGAATGCAGAAACTTTGTCCATTGGTTCAACCGTCAGGCCGGGAGGCTGAATCGGTGACCTCTGGGCAACAAGTACAATGTGCTGGCCATGACGACATCGTGGCGACAGACATCCGTAATGAGCGTTTGTGTTGGCCGTCACAGGCAATGCTTACCTTGGCTGCATACTCCCACATCTCCTTGCGGTCGACCAGCCGCTTCTTGCACTCGGGCTGCAGACGGACTGTCTTGTCATCCAGTGATTCGAGTAAACATGACATCTCTACAAAGAAAAAGACAACCCGCATAGCCTTAACAGACTGTAGGGACAAGTGCTGTTAGCGAACAGCACCTATGAAGGCCGGCATGGCGGGCGAGGTGAATGGTGGCCAGCACCACGCCCTTCCGCCTTGATCTCTCCAGTGTCGATGTTAATTTCACACATCGCACCAGGTACTCATTTGAGGTGGAGTAGACCTAGGGGAGGCCCAGGACCAATTCCGATATTCGTCATTGGTGTTGGTGGCCGTGAGTGCGAATCGAACTCGGATCACCGGGTTCGTAGGGCAGCGCACTAACGAACACACATCGCACCCACCAACCCTCGCCACCCACCAACCCACGCCACCCACCAACCCACCAACCCACCGACCCACGCATCCCCTCGGCATAAGAGACAGGTGCAGAAAAAGACGTCACAACGACGACACCGAAAGCCAAATTGGAATGAAACGGTAAACAAACAAAAGGACAGTTGGTCACAGGGTCAGTGTCCTGTAGGGCACCGCAAGTGCACGGTCCGGGGTCCGCCTCGGGGAGGGGGGGGGGGTAGGAGCTTACGCTTGCCCTCCCCAGGCGCCACGCCCCCGCAGTAGTGCTTGAGGTCGAGCGAGCAGGCCGTGTGCAGCACGGGGTCGACGAACACGTCCGCCTTGCTCTCCTGCAGGATGTTGAAGACCTCCTGCGCGACACAGCGGGGCGCAGCTTGTCAACAACGTACGATTAATAATCATTACGAAGTACATGTGGCATTCGCGACATTCTTATGGCGCGAGGCTATCACGAAGGCGCCGTTTTACAGCCGTCATCTGCGGTAGTCTCCCAGTAGGGGGCGAAGTTGCTGTGCGTAATCCCAATAGATTTTTTTTTTCTTCAGAATACGACAACTTTTGACCGCGACATCGGCACACAATCGCCCACGCGTGTGTGGAACTACATCGGGGGGGGGGGGGGGGGGGGGGCTCTTTAACGTCCACCGTGAAGAGGACGGCGTGTACTCTACGGCTAAAAACCGCACCGCAGCAATCGGCAGAATAGCACCGAGCGAATGGAGCCCAACCCACCGCCTGAGCGGTGTGCGGAACGCAGGGTGCCGGCTGTTGGCGTGCAGCGGGAAGTCAACGCGGGAGGTCAACGCGGGAGGTCAACGCGGGAGGTCAACGCGGGAGGTCAACGCGGGAGGTCAACGCGGCGGGCGCACGGCGGGGTAGGGTCTGGCGGGATTGGCAACGTGGGAAACGGCGCCGTACCGTGCGGCAGCCTTCGCTCTTGATCTTGGGCAGGTTGATCTTGAGGCACTCCTCCACCTGCCCCGCCTGCTCCTGCGCCGCAGCCTCGTCGGCGCACAGCTTCGAAATCTGGGAGACAGACACGGGCACGGCTCGCGTGAGCGCCGCCCTCCGTCTCTCCACTGCTGGATGAAGGCCCCCCAACCCCCCCCCCCCACCCACCACCTCCTCCCCCCCGCACCGTGACTTGGCGCGTGCGTGTTTGTGACGAGGGAAATCCAGGACCAGCTCAGACGTCGCTTGCCCCTAGTTTTAACCACGGCTGGGAATCAAACTCCAGTGGCTGGGTTTGGAGTGCAGCGCGCTAATTAACACGGTGCCACTGATATAGAAATGCAGTTGTATGTCCTCAATACACGTGCGTGTGTGTGCGTGTGCGCCAGTGTCAAGCTGAGACTCACGTCGTCGCCGCAGTGCATTTGCAACTGAGGGTCCAGGCGGTAGTCCATAGCAGACTCCTGGATGGCAAGGCGGATCTGGTCTTCGCAGTCCATGGACATACGCTGTGCAACACAACAACAAAACAAAGATCCCCCGGTAAAGTCTTAACAGACTGTAGGAGCAAATGCTGTTAGCGAACACCTATGAAGGCCGGAACGCCACACGAGGGGGTGAGTGGCCAGCACCACGACCGGCCACCTTTGTCTCCCCAGTGGCGATGTTTACACACCACACCATGTACTCATTTGAGGCCGAGTCGATCTAGGGGGAGGCTCAGGACCGATTCAGATAATCGTTACCGGTTGTGGCCGTGAGCGGGAATCAAACTCTGGACCCGGGTTCGTAGCGCAGCGCGTTAATCGCTACACCACGGCTCCCCACGCAAACGCACGCGCCACACCACCTCCGTTAGGCACCCTCACTATTCATTAAAGCCCAGCGTGCACAAAGCTATCTATACGACACATGTGAAACACGCTTGGGGCAATTTACACTTAGTCGTCTCTCTGCTAATGAGCCAGGCAAAGGCGCCCTGAGGGTTCCGAAAGGTTGATGGGTAATTACTGCTGGAGCCTCACGGTGCAACAAGCAGGGCACTGTGGGGGCCTGCCACTTAGTGCAAATGTAAAACCTGACACCCGCCATTAGCAGGCCCACTCCTGCTCCAGATTGCGGATATTGAATGCGCGTCCCGTGGATACGAAAAGCTTTATCACGCTCGCAAAGATATTAAAGTCTCATTTTAAACAACATCGCCGTCACCATCATCATTGATCCACCATGTATTACATTGAGAAATCAAGCACAAGTCACAGAAGCCAACACTGCCTTTGCACATCGTGAGCTATGCAAACACAGTGTGTCATTAACAGTCAAAGTGGATCGCTACTCAAACAAAACCCGGGGACAGCGCTGAAACCTCCATGCGTTGCCAACGTTACGGCGGCAGTAACATCACCACTACGGCGACCGCTGGGTAACGTTGATGACAAGGAGGGTTATTTATTCTTAGCGTTGAAGCTACCGATGCGTACGAGCGGGCGTACAAGCGAACATTCACCGCTTGGTTAAGCAATTAACTAAACCCCCCGGCCGGCCCCACCTGTTTGCCGTATTTGAGCTTGAGGCACGAGATGACCTTTCCTTCCAACTCCTCATCGTTCTTCTCCTGCTCAAGCACAGCCTTGCAGAACTTGGGGATGTCTCCTTTGCACGACTTCTTGAGGATGGGGTTCAGCCGATAGTCTGCGGGAATGAAACGAAAACGTCTTTGTGCGAAATGGACGGGGTTGCTTTTCTCTGGCGAGTAGCGGAACAGGTTTACTCCTGAAACTGTCCACTGGCTCACTCGCTCACTCACCAAACTCCATATGAAGACATACACATTGCTGTTTATACAGCGGACTCTCGGTTAACAATGTTAATTGGTTCCCGAAAACCATCGTTGATTGAAATTATCGTTAGAGTTTAGGAAATACATGTTAATGGCTAGCATATCAAATACTGAAAAGCTAGCAGCCAGTTTGCTCTCGAAACGCTCATAAAAGAGCTAAAAAGAAAGCGATGACGGAATCGAATCGTGACGTTGACATCGGTGATGTCATCGCATCGTCGCCGGGTAAGGGGACGAGCGCCCCGACGCCCGCTATCGAGCGGACCCCCCTCACCAGCCCCAGCCCCCACCTGAGTACTGCACGATCTGCCGCTTGGTGATCATCTGCTTGCACTTGGGGTCCATGACCTCGCTGTGCTTGTTCTGCTTCAGGCACTGCATGATGTCGCGAGGGTCCGACTCGGAGCAGAAGCGCTGTGGAGGCAAAGCAACGTCGGACATCCAAACTCTCCCCCCCACTTAGCGTCACAACGCACACTTCACGATTCTACCACTCATGACACACGCGTCAAGTTCTGCGCGCGCGAGAGAATACGTTATTTTTTATTCGTATACGACGTAGGAAATCGGTTCGCGCAAATTGTCGTCGTTTGTTTACGTAGCACCTCAGACCCGCGCTACAGTACACAGTGAAACCACACACACACACACGAATCTGAACCCAGACTTCACTCCGATCGGTGCCGATCAGGCACCCTTATATAGCAAGGCACTGGTCCAGCCATTTGTACCCCTTTTCCACTGGCACATCCGAGCAGAGCCAGCGCGGGGTCCTCGTGTTACGTCCGGGTGGTTACCGCTGGCTATTCGCTGTGCAGAGCCAGACCCAAACCGCTTTACGCGGGCCTCACAAGACATCCGAATCTGGTTCGGAGGCAGGCAGGGCCAGGGGGGGGGGGCTGACGCCACATCCGTTGGGCGCGACGTGGGTCAGTACGCGGCTTGGCACGGCCCTGGCGTGGATTTGTTGTGCAGCGGAAAAGGCACTGGGCCTTCCATACCTTGATCATCTGCTTGCAAACCCGCATGAGCGTGTAGTCCATCTCGGGATCAGACATCTCCTGCTCCTCACGCTTGAAGAGCTTCTCGTGGCACTTGGGGCTGAGGTTCTTCCGCTTGTCCTTGAGGCACTCGAGCACCTGGGAGTGGTGAAGGGTGGGGGGGGTACAGGCCAGGGTAAGGCAGTCAGGGCGCCACTGTGGTGGGATGTTAACTACCTCGTCTGGTGTACAGGAAGTCGTGGGTTCGATCCCAACCCTGACTCCTGCTGCTGTATATTTGGAGATTGCGTGTCTCTCTCTCTCATCATCATCATGGTGGCTAGGAGATGTTAATTACCTCGCCTGGTATGCAGGAGGTCGTGGGTTCAATCCCAACCCTGACGCCTGCTGCTGCTGTATATTTGGAGATCGCGTGTCTCTCTCTCTCATCATCATCACGGTGGCTAGGAGATGTTAACTACCTCGCCTGGTATGCAGGAGGTCGTGGGTTCGATCCCAACCCTGACGCCTGCTGCTGCTGTATATTTGGAGATTGCGTGTCTCTCTCTCCGTGGCCACGTGGATGTTTATCCGGTTCCTCCAGGTTTTCCCTCCACATTTGGGAACATGCGTTTTGAGTATTTGGCTGCTAGAAATGTCACACACGAGTCACTTCGATGAGCTGTCATTTGTGGTCAGGACCCTTAAAAAAAGCCATCCAGCTCCGTGGGCCTCCCCTGGTAAAATGTTATTTGTAGACAGTCGAGTCGGATATGGGGTGATTTGTAATTAAAAACGCAGCGGCATCGCCACCTCAAATCACAATCCAAGCATGAGCGACAACTCGGAGCGCGATTCCCCCCCCGCTATGACAGCCGTCCGCTCCTAACAGTTTCTTCCTAGAACAACGGTGTTTGGGCAATAAAACAAACATTAAAGGTTCTCTTTAAAAGCTGTTTCTCACTCTGCGCCTGTGAGAGTGTGGTGCAGAAAAAAAACAAAAACATATATAAACATACGGAGCAAACTCATCCCGCCCTGCCTTGCTCCACCCGTACCTGAGCATTCCCAAAGGAGGCCTCTTTGCAGAACTTCTTGATGTCAGGCTCACAAGTTTCACTCAGTTCCGGGTCGAGCCGGAGGTCCTCCGTCTGCAAGGGCAAGCAGGCAGAGACGACGCACCGTTTACAGCGCCAACACCTCAACGGGAGCTCACTGACAGCGCCAACTCCTCAACGGGAGCTCACTGACAACGCCAACTCCTCAACGGGAGCTCACTGACAACGCCAACACCTCAACGAGAGCTCACTGACAGCGCCAACTCCTCAACGGGAGCTCACTGACAGCGCCAACTCCTCAACTGGAGCTCACTGACAGCGCCAACTCCTCAACGGGAGCTCACTGACAACGCCAACACCTCAACGGGAGCTCACTGACAGCGCCAACACCTCAACGGGAGCTCACTGACAGCGCCAACTCCTTAACGGGAGCTCACTGACAACGCCAACACCTCAACGGGAGCTCACTGACAGCGCCAACTCCTCAACGGGAGCTCACTGACAACGCCAACACCTCAACGGGAGCTCACTGACAGCGCCAACACCTCAACGGGAGCTCACTGACAGCGCCAACACCTCAACGGGAGCTCACTGACAACGCTAACTCCTCAACGGGAGCTCACTGACAGCGCCAACTCCTCAACGGGAGCTCACTGACAGCGCCAACTCCTCAACGGGAGCTCACTGACAACGCCAACACCTCAACGAGAGCTCACTGACAGCGCCAACTCCTCAACGGGAGCTCACTGACAGCGCCAACACCTCAACGGGAGCTCACTGACAGCGCCAACTCCTCAACGGGAGCTCACTGACAACGCCAACACCTCAACGGGAGCTCACTGACAGCGCCAACTCCTCAACGGGAGCTCACTGACAACGCCAACACCTCAACGGGAGCTCACTGACAGCGCCAACACCTCAACGGGAGCTCACTGACAGCGCCAACACCTCAACGGGAGCTCACTGACAACGCTAACTCCTCAACGGGAGCTCACTGACAGCGCCAACTCCTCAACGGGAGCTCACTGACAACGCCAACACCTCAACGGGAGCGCGCGCGCCACGTTGGCGCACGGAGTAGACACAGCGGGGCCCTGCAATCGCTCACTTGCGCAAGGGCCTCCCCCGCCACCAGACGTCTTGGAATATTTGGGTGTACCCACGCTTTACCCCACCAAACGCGACCCTGACGATCCGACACATCGTGCTGTACCCATTTGTGCCCCTGGGGGGCGGGGGTGAATTTCAAGTCAAAAGTCCGAGTGTCTCCGCGTGTAAACATCTTCTCTCGCGACCCAAAGGCAGCGGTGAAAATGGCGCATGTCCTGCAGTCGGGGCCGGTCTCTCTGAACGACACGCACGGCCACCGCCTAGATCCACCAACTCAAACGGTCGCGAGCGTGCGCACCGCACGCGCGGCGGTGCACCGCGGAATCGCGGCAGGACCGACCCTCGCGGCCACAGCGGCCACGTTCGTAGACGCAGGACGGCGGCGTCGCCGACTCCTCTGCGGGCCCCCGCTGGGACGAGGGAGGCAGCGGCCCCAACACCGCGGGGGCAAAACAAACTCTCACACTCTCCCGGCGTCGGGGTCATCGTCATCATCGTAGTCATCGTCGTCATCGTCATCAGTTGCGATTCACGTTGCGCTTCCCACGCAGCGCGCGTGGAGGCGCCGCCGTCTCACCATCTCGAGCTCCTCGACGCGCAGTTGCTTGCGGCACTTGACGGACACGCGCTGGTCCTTGCTCTCCAGCAGCGTGTCGTTGCGCACCATGCTGCTCAGGCAAAACACCACGTCCGACCTGGAACACAACAACGATCGCCGTGAGCGGACGCAGACTGGACCCCGCCAGAGTAATGTGGAGGCTTTACTCTCGTCTGAGAATCGCCGTGGCAGACAAGCACCGCCCCCACGCCCGCCTGCCTTCGTCTCTCGAGTGCCGATGTTTACACACTGCACAAGGTACTCATTTGAGGCCGAGTCGACCTAGGGGAGGCCCAGGACCGGTCCAAATTATCGTCACAGATGTTGGCCGTGAGCGGAAATCGAACTCGGGTCGCCGGGTTCGTAGCGCAGCACGCTAACTGCTGCACCCCTGCTCCCCGCTCACGCACACACGTGACGCGTTGCATTTGGCCTCACTTTCTCCGTATGTTCGGACACAGCTTGAGAACGTCTTCCTTGCAGGCCGTCTTGAACTTGAACGAAAATCGGAAATCCTTCATCTGGATCTGCAGAGCGGTTGACACAAGTGGTACACACACACAGCTGAGCACAAGACGTCCAGTGCTGGTCGTCAGTCAAATACTCAACTCGGGCTGTGTGGGTTATTAACACAAATAATAATAAAAACCCATACCAGCTGGAAATGCGTAATGCCGATGTAGCACTTTTCGTTGATTTCCTTTTGATGCTTGTTCTCCACCAAACATTCCATCAGGTCGTCCGTTTCACCCTTGTCGTCCGCGACGGTCTGCAGGAAGCCGAGAATGGAGGCGCCTCAATTAAAAGCCACGGTCACGACGTACGGCATTTTAAACTCGGGGCATTGGTGGCCACACACATGGCCTGTAATCCAGCATCGTGGAGCGTTGGGTTGGTGGCTTGCCAGTAGAAGGCAGTCCAGCGACGTGTGAGCTAATATCATCTCTCGCTTCTGTATGGGATGGAGTGGTGTCCTCTAGCACGTGCGTTTTCTCCGGGTGCTCTGGTTTTCTTCCACATGCATTAATTAGCTAAAAACATCTGGATATATAGAGGACTGCAATTGCTAGCACTGGCTTACTGCCTTGGCTGCCTTCCCAGCATTCTGTGATTGCTCAGCTATTTTGTAAGTTTGCATGCATGGCGCTACATACAACTATAACATTATTCTTTTCAATCTCAACAGCAAAAATGCAATTAAAAAGAAACAAAACCTCAAGAAGAGCAATTGTATTTCATTAAACGTTCAAGTTTTTGACAATGCAATGGTTATTAAATTTAGTACACTGGGCTAAAACCTGTTCAAGATCTCAATAAAAGCCACTTCATTTAAAACAAGGCCACAAATAACATGGGAACTTTGCCAACAGCCCAACGAGCCGCTCATACAGAGTGGTGCAATTAACTACGAAGACTTGTACGGTACCCGCCATAACTAAAAACTACAGGGTGACAAGCATGTTTAAAGGCTGTGCTGTATCATGGAAATCAGATGCGGTGTACGAACACCAGCACTGGGGAGACAAAGGCGGTTGAGGGCGTAGGGCTGGCCACAACACCCCCTGGGTTGCTGCGTCGCCCTTCATGGCTGCTCAGTGACAGAACTTGGCCCAACAGCTTGTTAAACACTGCACACGGTGGGGGGCGGGGACGCTTGCGTGTGTGTGTGCGCGCGTGTGTGCGCGTGTGTGCGTGCACTCACGTGGCAGTACGCCTGAATGATGGGCTCGCACGCCCTCATGAGCAGAGCTTCAATCTCAATGTCCTGCAGCAGCAGCAACAATAAAACACAAAGTGTCTGAAGCGTACAACAGTGATGCAACAATTCACCCGACCGATGCTCGATGAAATGCCACGATGGCGCGACTCGTGATTTAATTCACGAATCAATATTTTTTTCTCCTGTCCTTGCGGTGCAAGCAGAATCTATCGTGGTATGTTTTCCACAGTGGCATACGCTTACAAATCCGAAATAATACATTCCAATTTGCATTATTCAGCGCGTGTACCACGAGTGTAACGATCAATGTTAATCCACGAACCGTTACGTCGTTACTACTCGATAAAGAAGCGGTGAACCTTGTGCAAAAATTCAATCAAAATCGCCACATTTTAGAAACAAATGAACACCACCACATACTTCCTTAAGAGGCCACACATATATAGGTGCTTATTTGCAAAACCGTTGTACAACGGATAAGCATTTTGGCTGGAGGACAGTTCAACCAAGAATGAGCCGATGTCTTTACAATCCCCGATTTTGTCTCATGAGACACAGACACTACCTGTGGGGTTGATGTCTCACACAGTGAGCAAGGCATCGTCCCGGAGGACAAAGGCATATCACTCTCCTGCTCTCACGCCATAACAGAAGGCTCTCGTCTTTATGCCCTGTAACGCGATCGTCAGTTTTGAAGTTACAAAAATAATTCGCCAACATGGGTGAAATATGCCGCATTAACCGAAACCCGCAATGTTCAGCGTTTCCTTTTTGGTGGCGCTTGTTGACCAGGCCAAGATCAAGAACTGTTCTACTCTTGCGCATGATGGCAGCGGGTTGTATGGACACAATGGCACGATGGCGGCTCGTGTAAGTTTCCACCGGTGAAGGAGGCGTGAGCAACGTGGCGATCAACCCAAACTCACCAACGGTGGTCGACGCTCGGACTCAGGCTTGAACCCAGGAACTTACAAGTCAACAAAGTGAGCTCAGTGCTGCAACAGTGAACACCTGCCCGACCCCCAACCCTGCACCCCCTTACCCCGAGTCACCTGACCCGCTTAGGTCGATCAAAGACAGCTTTCTCCCGGCACCCAGTGAAACGTGTAGGACTTTCGCTCAACTCAAAAGGTGTTTTCTCAACGCGGAAGGTCAGGAGAATTCAGCCGTGGGTACGTTGGGATGATGGCCGCGGTGGTCACAGCGAGCGCAGCGCTCGCTTTGCTGCCGGTGTTAGAAACGGCGGGAGGAGGAGAGGAGGAGGCGGGAGGGGGGGGGGAATGCAACACACCTCGGACTCCATCTCCGTGAGGTTGGTCACAATGTCCTTGCATGGCTTCAGCAGCTCGTCCAGCTTGTCCTGCAGGCATTCCAGCTCCTGCACGGCATGAGGACGAAGGTGAAGATCCCACAGGTAACCAGTTCAGATATGCATCACCGATGTTGGCTGCGAATGGGAATGCAGTGCGCTCGCAACTATACTACCGCTCCCCATGCATACAAAGACACAGACACACACCTCATCAACGATCACTCATCCACTCATCCATACATAGGGTGGGCAAGCCATGCAGCACGCTTGGGATATCAACTCAACTAATTGATTGCACCTTCAATCAGTCGCCCTTGATTAGGTCACTGTGCGATAATTAATTTAAATCAGCAAATCCATTAGTTAGATCCATGTGGATGACGTAGGCTGAGCAGCACGAGCTTGACTCACCGAGTGGAGCGAGGGGGGGGTACTGGGGCACGTGGACGTGTCTCATAATACTGCGGGTGTGCGGCAAAGCGTCTGTAGTCCACTGTAGGCCTTCCCAGAATGCTCTTCGTTGTACTACTCGACGCAGTACGAGGCAAAGGCGCAGCCCTGAAATTGCTTTTTGGTGCCACTGCTGGCGGAGGCCTCCACCGGAGGCGCCGACTCTTCTACGCTGGCGAGACATCTCCGAAGATGTGCCAGTGACCCGCACGTTACCCAACCACACCCACCTGCCAACAGACTAGCTGCGGCATTCCCGTCTATTCGACTGGGTGGACACAGGCGGGAGAGGATGTAAATTGCCACACCGGGAGATCATATCGAATGGGTAACTTTTGGAATCCACATCCAGTGCGCTAATCACTACAACCACCGCAGCATACTTGACAAACTATAATATTTTAATCATTTCAGGGTACTTGTGTACCCCGAAATACGTTAATTAGAATTACAATGATTCATCATTAGGTTCGTCATCAATGAACCCTTTTCATTTTGCCTGCGTCTCGGTTGTTTGACGGCCCCACAGGGGGAGGCAGGCGCTCCCCGCTGCCCCATCCACACAACGGTGTGACGGTCCGCACGCTGGACTTGCAATCCAGAGCCGTCGATACGATTCCATCTCCAGTTGAGAACAAATGCGCACCTTTCTTAAGCTTCCCTGCCTAGGTCCACCCAGAAGTTAGCGGAATGGCAGGTCGCGTGGGGTAAAGTGTGGATGCTCCCACCCCTTCCAAGATGTCTGGCCAGCAATAGCCTCTAGCGGGTCTCTCTAGAGAGGTACCTCGAGTGGAGGCCGTTCTGCCGGCAGTCCCGTGAGCGAGCTATTGCAGGGCCGCACCTTTACCATTCCTGGCCAAATCCGCCAACGCGCTCGGATGGCCACGAGCCCGAGCTAACGCGTGCCACGCTCCCTTTCACTCGCGCACCTTGCCCGGCTTCTCAGAGCACCACTTGCCCAGGTCGGCCAGGCAGCTCTCCTGCAGCTCGGGGTTCAGGTGCACGTCCAGGGCGCGCTGCTGCAGGATGCGGCGCACCTCGTGCTTGCAGTCGCGGGACAGCTGCGGGGGAGGGAGCACACACGCCAGCGCACGCCGGTGCGTCAATCGTCGGCAGGAGCCACGTCCTGCCGGCCCTCGCCAACGCGGTCGCCCCTCCCCCCACGGCCGCTGCGTGGTGCCACAATCCATCCCCTGCTCACGCGCCGCTTCAGCCCAAGCCGACCGCCCGTCTCCGTGACGGCGATGCAGTGTGATGAGCGAGCGAAGGTGACGTGCGAGATGGTGTGGGGTAGCAAAGAGCGCGCGTGAGCGTGCGAGTGCGATACGTGAACGGGTGCCGGTGTGTTAGCGAGCGGGGGTTGTAGGAGCTGGCGTGGTGTAGGAGTAAATGCGGTGTGCGAGTAACTGAAGTAGCGATTGTGTGTGCGGGAGCGGTGTATCAACAAGCAAGCATTGCATGAGCTATTGTGCTTCATTACCAAGTTGGCCTTGTGGTGTGTGTGGGTGCGGTGTGTGTAGGTGCGAGCGTGTGTGCGAGCGTATGTGCAGTGTGCGTGTAGGTGCGATGTGTGCGCGTGTGTAAGTGCGGTGTGTGCGTGTGTGTAGGTGCGTGTGTGTAGGTGCGTGTGTGTAGGTGCGTGTGTGCGTGTGTAGGTGCGTGTGTAAGTGCGTGCGTGCCAGCACATGCTCCACCACACACCCGGCGGCCCTGAGACTCGGTGCGGTGCGCGTGCCGGTAGAGGCAGGAGAACACGGCCCCGGGCGGCAGGGTCTCGGAGGTGTCGTTCCAGCCCACCGTGTGGCAAAGGCGCGCCGCGTCGCCCTGGCAGTGCCGGTACAGGATGGGGTCCAGCCTGCGACGCGCGTCCGGCACCGACGGTCAGCGTGAGCGGTGGACCGACGGGCATGCAGACCACCGTGCCGACCGGCCAGCCACTTAGGCAGCAACAGCCAGATTCCGCCGTGTTTCCGGGTTGTGCCGCGTGTTGTTCGGAACGATGTCCGGGGTTGCTTCCACGCGCTGGGGAGAAGCTCCCATCGTGCCGAACAACAATCGGCACCACCAGGAAACGCACAAATCTGGACGGAGCAAACTGCAGCAACGTACGCAACGTGCCGACGTTGCGATTACCAACAGTGGGACACAGCACCAACTTCGATGCGTTTGGGCCGTGTCGGGAATCTGACCGCAATCAAACTGCAGATGCGGCAACAGTGGTTAGAGTGGTTGTCAAGAGCCCTGAGAAACCTTGCGCGTCTCGACGTCGTGATGAGACAGGATAGCAGTCGGGAGCCGAGAGGCTCGTGAGAGGACAGCGAGCGGCATTGCCGACTGCGTATTTAGATCTCTAGCCAGGGCAGCGGCTCCCAGGGCATCCACGGGGAGGAGGGGCTGGGGTCCTTGAACGAGTCCCAGAGGAGACACGGCGGGCCGGGGGTCCATTCACCGACGAGTCCCAGGCACGGACACCGCACCTTGCGAAGCTCAGCGAGGACAGTCAGGAGGCTGGGCACGGGAGTTGTGGTTCAACCACCACACAGCCGCAAGAGGGCATTGCGATCGCCTTACTTCCAGTCTCTGGAGATGAAGTACTGCAGCTCCAGGAGTTTCTGCTCACAGTCCTCCACCATGTGGTCGGTGTACAGGTGCTCCATCAGGCAGGAGAGGATCCTGTGCAAGCGAAGCAGAGAGGGGCAACATTCTCATTGCTGGCGAGACCAGCTTGACGTCCTTTAGAATGCGTTTAGGGCGGTTTAAAACGACCGCTTCCCAATAATCACTCCATTATCAATGGAGACGGTCGACAAATCAGTGTCTTCCTCGGACACGCAATGGGACAGTGCCAATCTGTCTTCACAGGCAGAGCCAGGATAGCAAATTCCCCTTTCTCATGCTGGTGGCTAAATTCTGACAAAAAACAACTGCCGACTTTGACGCAAAGTGGAACTCATTTCATGGTCGGCTACGTACGGTGCAAAAAAGTTCAACATACATACTTGAATTTACCCACAGCAACTTAAAAAATTACTATCAAAATCACCACTCAACATCGCTACCACCACCCATATACATCACCACATGATACCACCACCACTCAAAACCATAACCAATCAACACCACTACCACCACCACCACACTCCAAACCGTGATCACTCAACAACCACCACCACGAGCCCAATGCCACACCACCACCACCACCACCACACTCCCAACCGTGATCACTCAACCCCACCACCAGGTCCGACTGCGAGCAGGGCCACGAGGTATCAGGCACAGCGACGAGGGAGACCGTCGCTGGCGTGAGCAACTCGCGTGGCGGGGGCGCCGGGGAAGAGGCAAGCGGCTCACATGGGGTCCCCGTTGCGGATGTGTTTGCACGCCGTCTGGATGACGGACTCGCACGCCTCGTTGAGTGCCCGGTCGATGCGGTAATCCGCTCCGGGGTTTGCCTCCTGAACCAGCTCCTGGAGCTGTTGGTGACACGGTGGGGGGGGGGGGGGCAGTGACTTTGCGGGCAAGGCAGCGGCGTCGAGCATCCCGGCGAGGTCAGGACAGGCGGCGGCTGGACTCGCAACGTCCGAGACACGAACTTGACGGACAATCCATGGAAACAAAACACGACTGGTGGGGTGCCAACCACGAGGATTTGGCCTCACGCCAAGGTATTTACAGCTGTCCCAGAGACGTAGAATGCGAGCTTCCAACGCGGCTTCATTATATTTGACGACAAACAATTTGCTTGCTTTTCAAAAAGCCAGCTTTGAATAGTTTCTTGGCAGTATCGTGGACGAGCAACACTCGTTTCGGTATCACCTAGTATGGATATCGAGGCCTCTAAACAGGGATCTCAGAAGTAGATCTTTCAAATCATTTTTCAGGTCCGTACTCAAGGTACTAGTACCAAATGGAGAATTATTCACATCATGACAATGTCTATAGCGACGTTGGCATATCATTTGATATTGACTTTAAAAAATGGGAGGTGGGGCGGGGGGGACCTACAGTAGGGAGAAGCTCGGCCACCCTCGTATCAAGGCGACGCTCCGGGGCTTCTTTGGGGAGACGTGCAGCAAGGCCGAACTGGCGCCCGCCCGCAAAGCAGCACGGGGGCGGCTGCCAACCGACCGCCCGTGGTGCAACAACGGCGATGCTGCAGGCAGCGCGAGCGAGGGAGGCGGATGGAGGCCGAGGGATGGAGGGAGGGAGGGAGGGAGAGGGAAGGAGGGAGGGAGGGAGGGAGGGAGGGCGTCCCAGCGCCTGCGGCGACACTCACGGCGGTCTGGCAGCTCTGGACGAGCGGCGCCTTGCCGTCCTCCCCGCGCACGGCACGCATCAGGCAGTGCAGCGTGCGGCCCTTGCGGTGCAGGCCCGAACAGCGGGTGTCGATCTCGCCGCGGCAGCTGAGCATGATCTCGGGGCTCAGCGAGAAGTCCTCCATGAGCATCCTCCGGAAGTCGAGCATCTCGGCCTGGCAGTCGCTGCTCACCTGCCGCCCTGCGTCGATGGTCGGTCGTGGCAAAAGGGACGGAGAACGGCGGCAATGAACACGTGATGTAATTAATATAACGATAAGTGTCTCACATCACAGGCCTTGTCAATCATTCCATTGTCCTGCTGCTGTGTAGCCATGGGCACTCCATGGCGACAGCTGTCCCTGCACGGCACGAAGGGAACGCAGCCCAGGCCTGCAAGTGGGCATCAGTCCGCCAATAGGGGGCGATGTTGCTACGTGGTGTTTCACAGACTAAGACATACATGATCTAATTCGGCAAATTTGTACCGTGGCGCTGGCATGACGCGTCTACTCTATTTATAGTTAACACACTCGCAATGTTGACCATGGTGGCCACTGAACTTGAACGATGAATCTTTGTGACAAGTGAAAAGTGCTCTGCTGCTCAGCCATGACACTTAATCCAGTTTAATGTGGAGGGGTCACGCGCTGCGGTCAGTTGCCAGCTGCCCGAAGCAGATGAAGATCCCCGTACAGACTCAACAGACTTAAATATAAATATCCAGATTCTGTTTGTACCGATAAAAACCCTGGAGACAAGGGGGTGGGGCTGGCCTTTGCCTCTCTCGTGGTGATGTTTACACACCACACCAGGATACTCATTTGAAGCTGAGTCGACCTAGGGGAGGCCCAGCACTGGTTCAGACTGGTGTTGGCCGTGATCGAGAATCGAACTTGGCTCGCTGGGTTCGTAGCGCAGTGGCGCTAACTGCTGCGCCACCGCTCTCCTTAAGCAGCAGACACAAATCAATACCAATACAACCGCCATTTTCCACTAAGTGACGGTGACGTCACCACGGCGACCGTGCCAGGCCAGGTGCACTTTGAGGCCACGTGAAAAAGTTGAAGGCTCGCTGACAGGGGGTCATGGGACAGATCCAGGTGCCATGGATTGACCGAGATGACTGAGGATGACTGGGAGATGCACCAGCTGTGCTCCCTACTGTGCCAGATACAAAGACAAAGATCTCCCGTATAGCCTGAATAGACTGTTGGGGCAAGTGCTGTTATAGCGAGTACCTACGAAGGCCGGAACGGCACACGAGGGGGTGGGTGGCCAGCAACATGCCCGGCTGCCGTTTCGCACACACGCACGCACACGCGCACGCTCGCACACGCACACGACGGCACGAGCGTCGACCGGCCGGCACACAGACCCACGCACCTTTGTGCACCGCAGACTCGAGGCAGAGCAGCAAGTAGGAGAGGCGGGCCTCGCGAGCCCGCGGAAGGTTCTCCCCCGTGCAGCGGAACTTCTTGAGGTCGGCGCGGCACGCCTTCGCCAGCGAGTAGCTCACCTTGTAGTCCTGCGTAATGAGCTTCTGGCGCATGGTGAGCGCCACTCGGCACTGCGACGCACAACAAGACAAAGATCTCCCCTGTAGCCTTCACACACTGTTGGGGCAAGTGCTGTTAGCAGCGAGCACCTACGTAGGCCGGCACAGCACGTGAGGGGGCGGGTGGAGATTCCACGATACTACGGCTGCAGTGAGTCGACCACCTCATATAGGACCCTACCGTCGAACCTCCCGGTTTCAACCTTCCACGCCGCCAATGGTTGACCAACCGCATCAGGACCGGGCATGGCCAATGCGGCCACCTGATGCACGAATGACACCCATCAAAGATTCGGCGGTCCGCGGGCGGTGCGGCCACGAATCCCAAACCATCGACCGCGTCGTAAAACACTCCCCGCTGCTGCCGCTGCCCCCCATCCACTCTGCTCCGAAAAGACAGTGGATAACAAATCTGCAGCGGCATCTTCAATCTGCTGCTATTAGTCCACATGAAAGAAGGCGACTACAAACTTCCCGCCCGGTGTGTGTGTAGTCGCGAACTCTGCTCCGAAGGAAGGGTCACCACGGGATTTATCACCTTCCCGATTTTTGGCGAGTGCCAGAAGTGCCCGGAGTCTCGTCAGCCAAGCCGCCTTACTTGCCACGCTTCGCGTAAACCACGCTTCGCGTAAACCCCACGTGGGTTTTACACAGGCACGATAATCTGCGCTTAAGTTCACGGATACAAGCGGACCGCTGGCAGCGAGCGGTATTTATTGAACAAACATCGCACGCTCACTTTTATACTGAGAAGGACCTTACCCTTGCCAAAGGGGAACAACGGGTCTCTCAGCTCTCGCCTCTCTTTTGGCATAAATATGTCATTCCTATCTTAAGGACAAGCCACTGTTCAATTACTACAAAGTGTGATTAATTTTAGAGACCCTAAAAAACACATTATGATGAAGTGTGCCAGTAGTTCGCGCGCTGCAATATGAACGCGGCGATTTGAGTTTGATTCCTTCTGATGCAGAAAAGGCAAGATCTGAAGCGGTCCTGGGCCTCCCTTCACCAAACAGCATGGATCAGCATGGTGAAGTCTGGTCAACCAACCCCTCCAAGCCCGACATGGCGTGGGGTGGACTTTCATCCAACAGTGGATCGATCAAGGCCAGTAAACTAACGAATATTGATCCGGCCAAGTTGGTTTCCCCATTGGGATTTTAGCTCGCAACCTTCTGACGGCGAGTGGCGCACTCGGACTGTTGCAGCGCGACTCTGGTCACCCTGATCCCTCACTCTCTTTAACCCTCTGGCCAGTGGCAATTGAGAAGCTCAAACTCTCTCCGATCTTGAGCGTTTCTGCTCAATTTCACTCTCCACCCTTCCCCTATTTTCCAGGGCCTCCGTGCCAACCAGAGGAACTGCTCGGCAGGGTTGAGGCGTGTGCGGCGGGAGGCCCCTGGGAGAGACCAGACGGCCGGGCCGACCCCCCCGGGGGCCACGCAAGCCAGGGCGAGGCAGAGGGCAGGGGGATGAAGGCGATCACGCACGGCCGCGCTCACGCGATCGGTGATGCACGCTCACCCCGGTGGGTAATTTCGGCGAGTTTGGGGCAGAGGGCGCGTGCGGCGAATGTAAAAGCAGTGTCAGCACACCGAGGCGTGCCCTTGCGTTAACCCCTCCCCTTGCAGCCAGCCAGAGAACGGGGGAATGTCAAACACCGTGCCAAAGGGCGTCATTACGAGGGAAAGGGAGGCACACTTTAAAACGAGGAATGGGATGTCCACTCCAATTCGAGGCTTCAGTTAAGACAATCTGCAGATACAAATTCTGGAATTTATTAAAAACATTTCTCAATGCGTAAGGCTCATTTTCACCCTACTGACCATCTGACATCCCACCCAGCAAGGCGAAGACTCTTTGATGAATGCTAGATGGCCAAAACGTCAACATCAGCCTATTAAGCAAAAGAACACACACACACGCTATGCGACCTGGCCAAACAGGCCAATTCTGAAAAATGTACAGCAAATTGGCAAGTCGCATGTGGCGAGGTATAATAATCGTCTGGTCAGCATGGAAGAGTAGACCAAATACTCTCTCTAGAGCAACCTCGAGCCGAGGTCCCTTCCCACCAACAGAAGGGCCTCCTGCTGCCTTCAGCTTTTGGGAACCGATGTAAAGCGGAGCCACGCGGTGCCGTGCCGTGGCTGCCGGCAAACCAACCGGTCACCAGCGCCGCGCGCCCAGAGCCGCCCATTCGCTACCGTCGGTCCACTCGCGATCGCCGATTTCCCCAACTTTCGGAATCGATATATTCGGTTCTGAAATTTTTTACCGGCGTACTGATCATCGTTTAAAAACCACGGTTCCTAAATAGGGAGTTGGAGTGATTCAATGTGCTCACACACACACAAAGACAGTGTCGTGATTAGTAATGGTCGTTTTGTCAACGAGTAATTAACATCTCTTTGCCAGCCTAACGCTGGACGAGAGAATCACCGCGCGTGGCCATGTGGCACCGCGACGGTCAGCCCGGCTTGGTGACGACGCGGAGAACGGACGAGGGAGCATCCGTCTCGGGCACCTGTGCTCAAACACCAGCGAGTTATTTTCATCTAGAACCAACAGGGCCCGTTACCTTGTCGGTCATGTCATCCTCAAACTTGTGGTTGAAGAGACATTTGTAGACGCGGCCCTCCCCGGCGGTGACCTGCAACGGGAGTGGCACGGAGGAGACGTTAGCGCCGAGGCAACGAGCTCGGTGGACTCGCGTGAGCGGGCGAGCGGGCGGGACCTTGCAGCAGGCACACAGAGAAGCCGCGGTGAAGGTGCCAGGGTGATCCGTATACAGGCGTCTCAAATTCGAGAGCAATTAAACATTTTTTCAAAGCCACATTACACGCATCTCCCACCAATCTCATTAAGCCCTCGAGCACTTTTCTCTAAGACTTTAAAGCCATCGCTTTTGCAATGTTCTATCTCCTGTTGGGGACAAAGTTAAGAGGGGGCATTAGAAATCAGCGGGGTGTCTATGAATGGATCGCCCTGGACATCCAAGTACAAGACAATGTGGATCTGATACGATGTACGTGACGTTGAAAATCTATTCTCGCGCCCACGATACGTGTGCCGAAATGCGTGTCCGAAACAAACGATTTACAAGTGAAGGGCAATGCACGCCTATTATTATTAAACCTTAAACACTCGGATATGCACGGGGTGCAGTGGTGGCACAGTTTAGTGTGGACTTAAATGAACACAACAAGCGTCATATGCTGGCATTGGCGGTTGAGATGAGATCACCGACCCGCTCTGCTGGAGAACCTGCTTTCATCACGGGTGGCTGAAACCCGGATCTGAACCAGGATCCCGGCAGTGCTGGGGCTTAGTCCTCCCGCCCACTGTTGGCCTCCTAAGCTGCCAATCCACCTCCAAGTGCATCGTGTTATTTGGGCAAGAAACGCTGCAGCGATTCATCAAATTAATTACATTCCGATGCTCACCATTACATGGGTCCAATCACACACTCGATGATTGATTATTTTCTTTTGGCATATGTTGCATGCATTCATTAATTTGACCCCTGGTAGTGGCGGCGTTGAGTGGTGGCGGCGGTGCCGAGTGGTGGCGGCGGTGCCGAGTATGTGGCGGCGGTGCCGAGTGGTGGCGGTGGTGCCGAGTGGTGGTGCGGAACGGGAGGGTGCTCCGACCTTCTCGCAGAAGCGCTCGCGGTCGCTGTGGCAGGCGAAGTAGAGCTGCCGGTCGAGGTGGAAGTCGTCCGACGAGAGCTCGGCGACGCGCAGGATCGACTTCTTGCACTCTTCCTGGAGATGCGGACCCTGGTTCTGCTCGTTCTCGTCCGTCAGGGCCTTCTCCAGGCAGCTCACGACGGCGCCCTGCGAGTGGAGGTCCTGCGGCCGAGCCGAGGGAGGAGACGCTCGGCGACAACTCCCAACGGCTCCGACGGTGCCCCACACCGAATCGTCTCCCGGCTCAAACGAGTGAAGCGATTGCTCGCCACCGGCTGAGCTTCGGTTATTTTTAGAGCCGCAGCAATTGACGACGGCGATGATGGATTCATATCTGGACGAGTGCTTCGATGAATAAATTAACGGAATAAAAATAGCATATTTGCATTCAATAAATTACCATGCATTGTACTCCAAACGTGCGATTTAATGGCACCGGTATTCACGGCACCGCTCGGCAGGCAGAGCAGCTGTAACCCCGTTCCTTATGCTTCAAGGCTCACGGCAGCGACTCAAATAAATTCCAGTGCATTAGCACGACAACGTCTGCCCATTATGCGAGCAATTACGTCGGCCGCATCCTCTCGGCAGCAGTCACAGCCCATTAATCCGAGCCGCCACGTGCGCACGTGGCCCCGGCGTGCCGCTCGCAACGGCGGCGCTATGCGTCGTGCGCTCGCTCAAACAGCACCCGCTGGCGCCAGCTGACATTCTCCGTCTGCTGCTAGACGGCGGCATCTCGGGGGAAGAGACGGAATCATCAACGGCAGTGTCGTCAGCCGTGATCAATCCACTGCTGGATGAAGGCCTTCCCCCCAGCCGTCGCCATCTCTCGCGGTCCTGCGATGGCGGCAACCCACCTCGCGCCCACACACGAGACGATTTCATTGCTCCATCTTTGCGGTGGATGTACGCGCGTGCGTGCTCCCTCCAATGGTTCCCACTCCGAAATTATCCTCGATTATCGGCCAACATCATCATCCCTTCTCCCAACGTGTCCTGCCCAAGCACACTTTTCTTAAGGCGGATTTATTTAAAAATATATACAAAAGGAACGACACCCACGCTCATCAATTGCAGCCGTGATTCAATCCACTCCAACACTTGCTCTTACCCACAATGTTCCATCTTCCCTTCAGTTTAAATGATCCCCTCGACTCTGGCTGTCATTTCATCTTGGGCTTTGTGCAGGGGAGGGAACTTAAGACTCATCCCAGAGATCGTCCCAACCCCCCCCACCCGCGTAAGTCGCAGATTCAGGTGGCTTTGTTTGGCCGTCAATTGTCCATCCACCAAAGCTCGACCACGGCCAAATCGAATGCCCCCCCACCCCAACATGTCCTACTCGATGAGGATGACACTTCCCGGGGCATCAACAGTGGTTCTCTCAGTGTGACCGGCTTGTGTCCCCCCCTCCCTCCACTCTAGGAAACTTGAAATTTCCACTGCAGGTTCAAGACCACCACCACCAGGCAGATGAGACCCATCCTGTGTTCAGACCCCCCAGTTTTGCGCAATTAAGTGAGCAGCCATAGAATTTGCCGGTAATTAAGCAACAAATCGTTCACTCGTACTCCACGCGAGTTAGAGCGGCCGACACGCCGCGGGTCTGAGTACATCATTCCAGAAATACATTATAAAATACATATATATAGGGGGGAATGGTGTGGAGGATTACAACTTACTGCCAAAGTGGAGGGGGGCAGATAGCACTGATCTGTACAATCAAATGAAACATCACTTATGGAGACAGGTTT
Organism: Lampetra planeri; assembly: GCF_965212315.1. Taxonomy (NCBI): domain Eukaryota; kingdom Metazoa; phylum Chordata; class Hyperoartia; order Petromyzontiformes; family Petromyzontidae; genus Lampetra; species Lampetra planeri. The sequence continues at coordinate 697,056 of NC_136160.1, forward strand.
ATTAATAGAGACCCTCGGGGCTGTTACTCGGATATATCACCGACCTAAATACCGAATGTTTCTGGATTCCAAGAACATCCATGAAGAGACAAACATCACCCAATTGGGCGCGCATGCACGCAGAACTTTGCACCGTAGAGCCAACCGTGATAATTGGCGGCGCTAATGGGAGGTGCATGAACTATTTCCAATATCGCGTCACATTTTTGTGTCATGTATAATACACATATATATCCAGAGCTGCCAGATGGCGGTACAATAATAGACGATTGAATCAGAGTGCTTAGTGTCACCCCGCGGTATGTGCCATATTCTCAGAGGTGTCAGATTTCATCCCCACAAGCCAAACACTCAGTTCAAGGATTGGCCAAGCATCCGATTGTAGGAGCCTCCTCCTGCAATACGAACACGACAAAGCAAACCTTTCCTGGATATACAAAGGGCATCGTTTGTTATTCATTGTGTATAAATAGTAAATATATAACAATAATAAGTAACCACTAGGTTTGCATTTCCCATCGTGTTAGAACGTGACATGTTTATCACCGAAAGGCCCTGGCACGGTCCGGAGTCTAGCCGCCCCACACACTGCAGTCAATAGAAACGGCTCGGCTGTTACTGGGAACACGCGAGGACGGTTTCACAAAGCTCGCCCTCACACCGGTGCGTTCGCTAGACCGACTCACGTGCACAGCACGGAGTTTACACATCAGATACCTGCCGAGGACAAAGTGCCAGGGCCATGACCCGGCATCTCAAGCGTACCTTGCGATATGCATATACGCATACTATGAGACATACAGTCACTTAAAACGAAAAAACGACTCGCGTTCTTCACCAACACTGGCTGAATTAATAAAATGAATATACATTTTGATTTAAAGCTTTCGTGACTGCAGGGATTCATAAAAGTGGCAGTTTGTCCTGGACAAACTGCCACTTTTTTCAAATTTTCTTGCTGTGGATTTCACACCTGATGATGATTGCTTGTGTTGCAGTCGAAACGTCGTGAGAATTTTTATTGTTTTATATTAATATTATTTTATTATTTCCCTTCTACGTGACTTTACCGAAATAATCAAGAAAATGTATATATATATCAGGCAATGTGTTGGGCAATGGCATTTCTTCACAGCGCATAGCGAGGCCAGAGCAGAAGAGTAGATACGAGTTAGAGACTGCGCTTTACATGTGCCATGGGGCCTGATAAGAATCTAAATGTATAAAACGTTTCCTGATAATGCTCTTTAAACTAACAGTCATACCCACTGAGTGAAAGCTCAATCTAACTTTCTATACGGGAAACGCTCTCTCGGGGACCTGTAGAGTTGAACGTTCGATGTGGAAAAACACTGGGACCAGGGAACAGCGCACCCAAAGATAAATAATTTGGGATTTTTTTTAATGAATGGGGCATGTGAAACAGCACAGAACTCACCAAGTGACACTAGACTGGGGATTTCACGGCACCAAGATGTTGTGCCATTCCGTAGTGTGTGTGTTACATCCCTGGAATGCTGAGATTGTAAAAGTGAAATTGAACAGCTTCGTAGTTTGGTTGTAAACTGCATGATTAAAATAACATTAAATCACACTTGTTTGGTTAAACTTTACATTCCAATTTCATCGCTTCAGTGGCCTGCCTGCCAAGAAATGTAATGCAACTGCAGATGCAGCTTGTTGAGATACTGGTACATTATTTTTATAAATCCAAATTGTATTTTATATTTAGGCCAAAACACTAATTCCAAGTTAATTAATTTCCACGGGCATCCCAGCCAATTTAATTTGAAGTATAGTCACGAGATTGTGAAAGATCAAATGGGAATACTCATCCAAGCCTGCCACCTGTACCACGTATGCTTGCAGACTTGAGAGTGCTTTTGATAACTTACCAAACATGTTCAATCAAGAGTGCCACATTGGGCATCTGGCTACGCCAATAAGAGGATATTTGTTATCCGTGAACAGGCTGAGATTAGACGAGGGAACGGTGACGTGTCTAAAGGGAGCAAAAATAAGAGCTCAGTAAATATAATAATGTGCGACACCCCCTTTGACATTCACAGACTGGGGGAGCCACCCAGACCTGGTAAAGATTTCTCGCGTGGCAGGTTCAAAGTGCGAAATCATAACCACTGCTTCACAAGCCCCGGCCGGACACAGGCAATCAAACTCTCTACGCTAAACATCAACCAGGGGCAGTGCAAAGTACAACACCGACACGTGTTACACGCCACCTTGAGTTTAACACGTAGTAGTAGTAGTAGTAGGCTTTCGCGACCAATATTACTCGTAATAAAAGGTTATTTGGTTTGATAGCATAGATATAAATGTGTCGTTACCCCACCACCACCCGACGCAGCCAATTAGTAAGCTTTGGCACATAAACAAAACGTGCTAATTAGTTACGACTGCAGCGCAGCGGGTGTGTCATGCAATTCACGGTGCCCAGCTGTGCACGTTTAGATTATCTCCAACGTGTAAATGAAGCATTAATAAACTGGGTCAAACACCCCAATGTAGGAGGGATGCTTGAACTGGTGCAACTGCGGTTAGGATCAATGTACGTTTCAATCCTAGACGTCGCCAGTTTGGTCCGATCTCCCAGCGTGCCAGTTGACACAATGGCCGAGTGTGTGTCTGAAATGCACTCCCCGCCCCCGCGCTGTCCACCCAGCAGTGTCGTTTGGTTTGAAATAAAGAGTCCAGCGACTCGGCGCGTCTTTCATGCATAAAGCCAACAGTGTTTCCCAACTCCATAGAGCAATGGGGATGGTGCTCATTTCGGCGGCAGCCCCTAAATAGCCAGTTGTGGGAAATCCACAACGCCACAACTCTTGGGCCAGCTTCCGCATACGTGGGTAGAGCAGAGTTGGTCAGCGAGTGGCCTTCTAGGCCTGTTATTTTTTTTTTATATTTCGCCTCTCGCCACCTCTCCTGCAGCCTTCCTCCGCTTCAATCGCCACCTCTCGGGACTGGACTGGCCCCCACAATAATAATAATAAAATAATACAGTTGCGCATTGTGTCCAACGGTTGTTTTCAGGTGCACTTTATAGACTTTTTGTACGTGCAGTACAAACAGTGCGAACACATCGCGTTTGTTTTAAGAAGACCGCTCGCAGCTTGTGTTCATCTTGGGGGCTTGAACTTCAGCACAAGCTTAAAGCCCTTGCGTAAAAACCGCACTATTTACACAAAACCCGGCACGGCACCACTATTAAAATGTGGAAAGCGAGCGTGCGGGTTCACACTTCCATTCGGCCAAGCGCACACACATGATCCTCTTACCAAAAATCCCCACACATCCTAATGTCTCGCTGCACAAAATGCACAAAAATGTTTATGTCTCTCCCTCAATTCCTCAAGAAGTTAATTTAATGGCCGAGAAACGTTTATTTTTCTGCGTGTTTTGGCAGTCTGTTTTGACAAACGATCGCTGGATTTTGCAATTGGTTGGGTTCCACTGGAATGTTCCATGCTATGGATAGGCCCTAAAGCGAAGCGGTGTACTGCAGTGACAATGTGAGCGAGAGGTTCATATTGGGAGGGAAGAGAGAGGATTAATTGTCGACCGTGCTTGCTGGTGAGAATGAATTGCTGGTAATGACAACCGCGGCCAGGAGCGAACGTGGGTCAGGGACTGCTGTGAACTGGGAACATGGGCAGAGGTCAGTGATGGCGCCACTGAGATTATTCCTAGTTTAAGCCACCTGCGATTAAACTGGGTTTCTCCAAGTGTAGAAGTGTGTGACGAGATGATGATCTAACTGCAGTGAACCAATTTATAGCGTTGGACGGACAGAAACGGTTGGGGGGGGGGGGGCGGATTTACGAAACTTTCGCAACTCAAGTGCGGGGTTTTTTCCGGGTTGGGCTTCGCCGCCAACATTTCCTTTCCGGAGATTTCGCCACGCGCGGCTGGGGGCCCATCCTCGACAGCCGAATCGAGTCATCACTGCTCTCCTCGCAATCTTCGTCACGTCAATCATGCCCCGATTGATCATTCGGTGTGGAATGCATTCACGATTGCTACGGTGCCCCGTCTCCTACAAACACCTCACACTCCGTGTCTTGTTAGAATCCAGGTTGGCTTTTAAATGAGTCGCACTCGCCCAAGGTTTAGATCTTGATCCAGGCTATGCGCATCGAGAACCGATTCCAAGTTTCGGCAAGATTGAAGCCATCTTCAAAAGCAAAATGTGGAGGAGAGCTTTGTTTTTAAGGAGATCGTTTGTGGCGTAGCTCATTTACACTTCTGGATGGACAGAGGCAAGGGGATTTGAGAAACTGAACCGATTGTTTTCAATCGCCAAGCCAGGAGACCGAGTCAAACCGGCGATCTCTTGATTGTGCTAACCATCACACCACAGCAAGTGCCGCACTTTCTCAGTTAAGATGGTAAAACTAGACATTTCTTTCAAGGTGGCGAACTTATAACCATTATCATTATTATTGACGCACTGCGGTAAAGTGATAAATAATAGATGACAGCTAAACATTGTCAAACGTAATCCATGCCCGTGTTGATTCTTTACTTAATTAATTTTTGCTTTCCAGCCACCACCACGCCTCCCCATGGAGAGTCGGGTTAGGGTGGGGGAGGGGGGGGAGAAAGAGGGGGGTGGGGGGGGGCTTGGCCCACGGAGCCTCGGAGGATCTGGGCCAGAATAACTGGGACCGGACTGGGAGGGCAGAGTCTGGTTCCCAGCCGTCATTGACACGAGGGGCGAGCGGTCAGAGCGATGATTAGCAGAGAGAATGCGTTCGTAGCTACGAGTGTGTGGGCTAGTGGTGAGAATTTTCACTCTCTCTGCATTATTTATGCGGCGGGCTCTGCGGGGAAACTACGCGCAGTGCGAATGCCAACGTCGCCCAGTGGGTGGCGACGGGCAAAAAGCTATGGCTACGATTGCGGCTCGAACCGTGGTTAACGGTGAGAATGAACCGGTGGTCACGATCGTGGTTGCCGCTACGCCTGTGTATGTAGTGAGAATGAATGATGAACCGGTGGTCACGATCGTGGTTGTTTCTTCGGCTGGGTTCGCCCGCACCTCGTCGCATTCACTTGAGGCGTGCGTCAGTACCGCGCGCAGCGGGGGGGGGGGGGCGCCCGCGTAACGCAACGCGTCGTCAGCGGCGGTCACCTTGGGGTCGGCTCCGATGCGTCCGCACTGCAGCCGGTTGATGTCCTGCTTGCAGTTCTCCACGAAGCCGCAGATCATGCGGTAGTCGCTGAACACGATGCTCGTCATGCGCGTCACAAACTGGTGGCACTGGTAGTCAGTGATGTTGGGCCGGTTGTCGATGAGGCACGAGATGAGGTAGCCCTTGCCACGCTCCTGGCCCTGGCACTCCTTGAGCTGCGGGTCACACATCCATACACACACACGCGCACACACACACGCGCACACACATACACACACGCGCACACACGTTTAGCCCTATGGACGAGCGCTGCTCGCGAATGCCGGTTGACGTCGCCCTCGGCACGCGAGCCGGGAGGCGGTGGGTGGCGTGGGGATCGCGATGTTCACGCCCCGTCTCCACCCTGATGATGTTCAAGCACCGTGTGATTCACAGCTGAATGCATAACAATGCATTTCATTTATTTATTTACACAGGAAAGCCAAACCGAGTCCGCAGACCCTTGTTAAGGAGGGGTCCCTGCTACATCGGGATGGTCGATCAATGGCAGTTAAGAGTGTTCTTAGCTAGGGGGGGAAAAACCAGAGAACCCAGAACCCAGAGGAAACCCACAGGAGAGGGGGAGAACTTCACACAGAAAGGCACCCCAATCGGGAATCGAAGCCCGGCCCTTCTTGCTTTGAGGCCCAAGTGTTACCACCCTGAACCAGAGCAGGCCGAGGGACACCATTCACCATTGATGTGCACCGTCGAGGAATTGAACCCGGGTGTCTCCAGGATCACAGCACAGTGCAGCATTAAAAACACTGTGCCATAAAGAGAGAGAGACAGGGAAACGCACAAAGACCTCCTGTGTAGCCTTATTGACCACGGAGGTAAGTGCTGTTAGCAAGTACCTATAAAGACCGCTACTCTACACAATGGCATTTTGTGCGCACACAAACACACCAAGGCAGCGGAAGAAAAATGGTAATTTACAAAATGATGATTCACCAAAGGAAAAATGGGAGCTAACCCACAATGCAAGCAGAGTCAAGGCCAATTTCCCAGAGCCTGCTGTGACTGCTGCAGTGAAAATGCTTAAACCACACTTGCATTCAACAGATGCGCCTGGCTTCTTGAATCTCTGAAAGTGGAGCCGAGCCCGCGGTAATAGAGAAAGGTGGTGTGTGTGTGTGGGGACTATTACGCGTGCTTAACCAGGCAAGAGGATTGTAATGATCTGCTGTGGGAGATTTAATCCACCGTGGTTAAGGTCAAACTTTATTGACTACAGAGCGCCGTGAGATTCGCAATGTTCACAGAGAATTGTCATCGCACCCCAGCTATCCACTGCTGTTGGGCGCTGGGGGTTGTTTTGACCATACTTCACCACTCTGGTCCGTGTGGATGGGGGAATCAGAGAGGGCCCAGAACCGGTTTAGATAACTCACCTGATTCAGGCTATTTCAATTACGTCTTAAAACAGCCCGAGTATGTCGCATATACATTTTCGTTTTCCTTCCCCCGCAACTCCGATTAGGATGGTTGGCTACGTATGGTGCGAAAGAAGTACAACATGACGCACCTACATCGCAGCTGGCCAGCTTGCAGCACACCATGGTGTGAACATTATCACAATTGGATGGGAAAAAAATTCAAATCCTGGTCTGATCAACTCGACATCCCTCGAGGTGCAGAAAAAAAATAGCTACCACCGTGTGGAAAGTCAAAAGTGGCTTTAATACATAGAGACTGCCCCCCCCACCCCCCAAAAGCTGCCGCCCCAACCCCCCCTGCAATTAAAATGCAGAATTTCCACCACGGGCTTAGGGACAGCCCCCCCCCACCCCATTGCTCGTCACTTTGACTCGCCTTGATAAACGATGATGTATCACGCAGGCACGACAATCAAGTCGCTTCACGCGAGAACCCGGTGCAATCACCACCAGGGCCTGCCCTGGTTTGAACCCAACAGCTCGGTGCTGCGACGCACGTTATGAGCCTCCGGAGAGGGGACACCCACAGCCATCTCTCATGTCGCCACCGCTGCTTAAAAAATACACATGCGCAGAGGGTAGAGTGCTCACTAAAGTGTAACCAATATCCATTTCACCACCCCACGGTTTCTCGTTTCTCCCAGACGCACAGATCGAGAGAGAAAAGCTTCTAGCGCCGAATAATATTACCGCACGTTGGGGCGCAAAGCGCACCTGGTCAGACGGATCGTTTATAACCGGTTTTGGCACGAACGAGCAGCCAATGAACGGCGGGTTGAACTGGTATTTTCACACACGAAACAAAGTGCTTTCAGACTTCCACGTGGCCGGGAATGTCCGGTTGGTGATGTTACCCTCACAGCTGATGAAGCGCGCGTAACCAACTAGGCGTGCCGTTCTTGTGGGAGAGATAATAGTTTGCTCCCTCCCCCGACAGACCGTCATCCCTGGCAACGTACGTATGGACTGTACGTTGAACTTATGTCGCACCGTACGTAGCCAACCGCGCTAATCGTTGGTCACGTATGGTGCTCGCTCGCTGTCGCGTGCGCCGTGCTACGCCTCCGCGGAAACCAAGGCGCGCGCGCACGCCCGGCGGGGCCGGGCCTAAATCACGCGTCGTTAAAATAGCGGCGGCCGCGACGGGGAACGCCCGCAGCGGTCGGGGGGAAAACGTACACTGCCTTCCAATTTGCGTCCGCGGATTGCGGCGTCGCGTGCACCAAGCGCACCGGCCGGGCAAATCGGCGGCGTGACCGACGAGCATGAAAACGGGAGGGAGGTCCGTTGGCCGTGCGAGCAGCAAAAAGGTAAAACCGTTGCGAGCGGCTGCCAAATGTCCGCCGTGTAAACGTCCGAGTATGGTGGTACGGGGGGGGGGGGGTCTCACACAGGTTCGGCACAAACCCTCAACCCCTCGGAGATCCTTTGGCGAGTTAAGTATACGAGCCTGATATGAATTTCTGATTATTTTGTTTGTGTATTCCAGAATATTCCAGTAAGGACAATGTGCGCATGTCTACAAAAACATCGTCAGCGATGATCTTTCTGCTTGCCAGAAAACTTCCTCGAAGTCATTCATTACAAAGTGAATCTTAAACGGGTTCCCGACGCTACATCATAGACACGTCAGCCAGACAGCTTCATAGATCGTTGGGGCCAAGCGGTGTTTGCGAGCACCTCTTAAGGCGGACACATTACAGATGGTGTGGCCACCTCCACGGCTGGCCACGGCTGGCCGTGGAGGTGGCCACACCAACTCACTGTACCAGGAGCTGCTCATTTAAGGCTGAGTCAACCATTGGGAAGGAGGCCCAAGAGGGGTTTTGGAGACCACGTTTCGCTGACGTTTGCCACGGCTGGGAATGTAACTCGGGTAATAGATTTTCACACCCGGTGTTGACAACTATTGCACCACACCACCGCTCCCTTCCCCACAGACACAGGTTAAAGATAATTACTTGGCGAGTAACAATTATCCCCACGCTCAACCACAACCTAAGGTCACGATTTAACTCAACAGTTTTACGAAGGGGAACTCCCCTTTGCAAAATGTTTACCGTTTTTTATGCATCGTTTCTCTTTTCCTGTTTAAACATCCTCAATCGATCCACTCACCTAAATTTAATATTTGCACAATGTATTACTGTACTTGCATGAACACGTTGTGCAAACAAATACACTGTGAAAATTCTACATCTAGGTGATTCAACCGAATGTAGGATTCGTTAATGGATGGATTTAATGTATTATTTGTGTAAATCGTTAAAAGAAGCTATTTTTATAATATGTTTTCCCCTTTTTTTTTTACACGTGGTCTTATGCACGGATCACAAGTAGCAAAACAGGTTTGAATTAACAAATCTTAACTTGTCAAATAAGTAATTTCTAGCGGGGGTGGTGAAGTGGCTGGAGCGGCTACCGATAAGGCTGCTGCCATAGTAATGTGGAACTTCCACCGATGGCTCCGGGCCGCCAAGAAAAGAGGGACAGCCCTCCGTTCGCTTCCGAGCGACAAGGCACTTTCACCTTGGATACACGTTCGGGTGAAAACCGACATACGCTTATGCGATTTACGATTAGTCGTCATTACGTTCGTCTTAAATCGCCAATATTTTTTTCCCCGGTTTGCGTCTCCTGTTTGTTTCGTGATGCCGTTAGGATGGCCCACGGGGGGGAGGGGGGGCCACTACTCCTGCCCCTCCCCCACCCTCCCAGTCATCCCTCCGGCCCTTTTTCCGGGGGAAACGCGCGGTAGGTACGGCCTGAAAATGCATCGGAGAGAATTTGACGTTGCCCGGCAGTTTCCGTCGAATCGCTTGCGACGAGCAATGCTTTGCGGTGAGCAGCGACGCCGCTTGCCACACACACGCCGCTTGCCACACACACGCATGTGCAGACTCGTTATTCACGCGGGGCGGGTTTTTGCCGTTGGGATGGAGGGAATTAGCCCACGGCCTCCGTCCTTGCACTCATTCACGTGCTCCTCAACCCACGCAAGCAAGCGCCTTTGTGATGCCACGTCGCCTTATCCCCGCGCTTAACTCCCTGATCTCGTCTTGACCATTACTTCACCTCCCGCGAGCTCCACTTTGCCAACAACGCCATTGCCGTTTGGCCGTCTTATTCTCTCTCGCCTTTCTAGGGACATTCTCTACGATGATAGCGGTGTCAACGACGTCAGTGATTTGCCCACACAAGCCTGAATGACTCATTACGTCTTTTTTTATTTTTCACAGAGGGACCGATATTAATTTATTCGATGAATTCCGTTGTAAAGACCGATCGGTGAGTGGGAGGAAACCGAGAGTGCCCGGACAAAACCCATTCATTCATACGAGGGGCTAACACGGAAAAGGTCCGCACGGACGGGTTCACTAACCCAACATAAGCGGTCCTGCCATCCGTCTCCTGGCGACCTCCTAACCCAGCCGGTTTGGGAGTTTCAGAAAAAAAGACTTGATTCTGTGTAGCACTGGCTGCAAGGGTGACACCCCCGCCACCGCCAGCGGGTAACGGGGAGTCACGCTTTGTCCCGTCCAGGCTGGACTCGCCCCTTGCCGTCTGCATTCCCTCTATGTTAGCCTCTCAGATTACAGCGCATATGTGGACACTGTCGTGTGAGCGCGTTCTTTGTGCCAAATACTTCTGCATTTAAAATCGGTGGTTGTCGATAAGACCGCGTAGAAATGTGGATTTTTCACCGCCAGCTCGTGCTCGCAAGTAGAGAAGGGCACCGCCGCCCAACACATGCTACTAGATTGCCACTGCACAGATGTGGTTGTTTATTGTTGTATCATAACGAGTAGAGAATCCGTCACTTTGCAAAGGGAACATCAAAAGATTGCTGTCATTTTCAAGCTCTTCTCAAAATCCTGCCGTCCAAGTAGTCTGCTTTTTTCTTGCAATAAAATTCCAAGATAATATGCATTGAGATGTTTTATAATATTCTCTAGGATTTAAAGAATGTTCTGTCGAAAGAATGACATTAACAGGAGCACAAATTGAAAAGTTAGAGCGATTTTAAATTAACCGTGTCGGTCTCCTCTATTCGTTACTCCCGCTTCTTCCGTGTTGCTATCTTTCAACATTATTATTATTACGTCTTCCGATCTTGCTCGCCGATTCAATTAAATGTTTATTTTATTTAAATGGAAATATCCCGTTTGGCTGGTTACAACACAAACGAGATTCGGTGGCAACTTCCCGCAGCTGCCACGAACAATCGAGTTCTTGTTGGGGTCGAGAGGAGCCCACCCAGCAGCCAGCGAGCCAACTCAAGGCGTAGCATCATTTTAGTAGTTGTAGTATGACAATTACTTACTAGTCACAGATGTACCAACATTTCCATGCTTTTGTTCTACGCAAACCACTGCACAAACCCTCCCTTCAAACGTAACCATCCTCATATCAGCCGCCTTGGCCAGCGTGAACGCGAGTGACCGTTCACTTTTCTTCAGGCAGAGCCGCTGCCAATTACCGCACGAACAATTTAACTCATCATCCAGCTGCCGCACCGATCAAGATCCTCAAGCCCAAAGGCGTTCCCGTGACTGATTAGGCTGCTGCCAAATGTGCCAGATTTCTTAGAAAGTAATGGTGGGGGGGGGGGGGTAGTGGGGGGGGTCCTAATGGAGCCGAGCATGCTCACTGGAGCCGAGCGTGCATCCCCCTTGACCCAGTGCGGGAGAGCGTGGCGACACTCGCCCACTCGCTCTCTCCTCTTCTCAAGGTCAAACCACTGGACGCGCGCGTGCGTGTGTGCGTGCGAACACACGCACACACCCATAACCTCGCGCGTATAAATCAGCACGCACCGCCAATTCCGGCTATCCTCCTGTATTTTCATTAGGGTGCCGCGACGCTGAAAGGAAGCGTCTTAGCGCGTTTGAAGAGACATGCTGTGCAACAAAAAAATATTGCCAATTTGCAATTGTGGGAGGACAAGGGCTGTGCTGAGGGTCACGATACTTATAGAACATCCCTTCAAAGGCAGAGTGTTTAAGTTAAGTTGATATTATTTCATGTTTGGACCTATTGTTAGGATGATATTATGAATGATTAAGAGGGTCTGATCCATTAAAATCCACAATTGTCAATGGTATGGGGGTCATACAATGTGAAGATTCACATTTGGGTCAGGGTTAAAGTGAGTGTGCTTTATTGCTATGGTTGTCATACAGTTAGGACATGGGAGTTTCAATCATATTGGTCGTAGTCGAGGTGATAGGAAGGTGTTTTCATACCCAAACAAAAGTAAACAGCGCTCACTTCAACTGGAGGCCCCGCGTGGTGGGAATTCCACATTCATATGGTAGGTTTGTTTTTTCTCCACAGTACAACCATTTGTTGAGATGGCACACAGTGGATGGAGACTCCCAAGATTGGGATTTGAATTTGTGATTTTCCGATGGTGCATACAGCGCTTCACCACAGTGCCATCTGACTGGATGCAATTAAGAAAATTAGGTAATATTAAGATAAGTGTCCCCATAGAAACACGTGCTTGGAATGCATGGATGTTGAACTTCCTTCGCACCGTACGTAGCCAAACCGTGCTCATCAGGAGGTGCGGGAGTAATGCCGGGAGATGGGAAAAGAGGAGCACGTGGATCGGAGAACGCACGCTGCAGCGGGCACGGCAAGCAAGAAGGGGACGTCGCTCACCTCCTGTAGGGCGGTCTTGCACACTTCCCCCGCCGCCACGTCAAACCGCTCGTCCGTCGTCAGGTTGTGCTTGTAATTCCACAGCAGCTGCAATAGACCCGGCGGGGCGCTTTAAAATGACAGATTCTCGCGCCGGGTCCTCAACAAAATGGCACACTTCCCCCCCTCCCGACAACTTCTCAATTCGCACCGTGTTCAGAGCTCCCTCCACCAAGACGTGTAGATGTGATTTTTAGTCTCATGAACTGTCAAAGCAAAGGGGTGTCAAGGCAAAAGGCTGTCACAGCGAGCACGTTAGGCAACACGACGTGGCCATGTGGCCGCCACTCGTTGCTTTGAAACCTACATCTACTCATTGCCCATTTCCCCCCACCCCACCAGGAACGTATTTAATGCTGAATCGACCTAAGAGGACCAGGCCAGGTTCACATCCCAACTGCTAAGAGTTTCAACACGCAGGTTGGCACCACAATGCATAATCCAAGCGTGGCCCTGTGGGTAGACTGGCTTAGGAGCATTTCTTCACTCAAGCTTGCACCACACACACTACTGCGGACATCACGCATGCTACCCTACGCTGGCTTGCCAGGAGATGGCAGTACAGCAAGTGATTTAAACTCCATCTGTTTCCATCTGTACGGGGATATGGTGTTGTACGATCCAATGAGAGGGTTTTCTCCCGGTGCTTCAATTTGCCCCCGGATGTATAAACACCCATTAATTGGCTGAATACACCTCACTACACGGAGAGTTGCAGATTTGGCTGCCTTCTCGCTTGTCCGTGGATCCTCACGCTTGTAAGGCACTCTGTCTGCTCTAAGGCGAGTGAAAACTGCTCATTACAAGTATAAATACTATGATTATTATCATCTTCAACTCTGAAATTTCAACTCCTGAAGAAGCCCACAGCAGTGCCTGGTGAAAACTTCAGAGACGATATCCTGAACATGTGGTCTAACTCGGAAGACCGTACGTTAAGAACTGCTCCTGGTAACATTTTGAATGGATGGGAATCAACCCAGGAAAATGTACCTAAAATGTATTACATCTGCTCTGAAGCAATTATATACGCACAGTGCGCCATTTCACATGAAACCTATTTACAATCCATCTGCCAAACTGCGAGGATCTAACAAAACTGCTGAGCACCGATTAAGGAAGGCATTAGACAATGTTCAACACCGGTGCGGTTTAATGCACGGATGTGCGGTGTGTTTTTTCCAGCGGTAACCCATGAAGAAGCACACTCGTTCTGTAAGCCGAGGCCACAGCGCATTCAATCGTGGCATGAATTTACCAAAAACCATTAATAAACACGTAGGCGGTTTACGTGTCCCCCAGGCATCACTGGGAAGAGGGAAAAAACGTATAAATTATACAGCGAGTGAAGAGAAAAAAAACACCCGCTCAGTGTCAACACTCAAACCGCGAGCACAATTCATCGCTTAATTACTCTGTTGGAAAAAATAGAACAATCTGAAACTCACAAAATCGTGAATTATTTTGAAAGAACACACATTGTTTCTAGAGATTAATTTCCCAATACAGCAGCCATAGGGACTGCTAAAAAGTGGTGTAAGTAGAAAGTTATCTGACAGCAAGGCACGGTACATTGATTCGGCAGTGAAAGTTTGATCACAGCCTACCATTATACCATTATTCTACCAAGCAGAAAAAAGTATTTGCCCGACAAGAGCTTGACAAAATACATCATATCTACTCCGCAACTTGGGAGGTGAGATATTATTGAATTATTTTGATCCTCACAATTTTTCAGTGAACCACACACCACAACATCGCATTACCACAGAGGCCACTCTTACATGGGTCATCATTATCATTCGGGCTCTTGAGCCAGAACCTTGGATAGTTGCCGGAACAAAACAGTAATGAATAATTAAATCAGATTTTGTTGTTTACAAAATTCCCTGAAGGGCCACTTATGTGTTTGAGTATTGTTGTAGCTCAACAGTGCACTTCGCCAAGTCCGCCTAGCAGCGATGACAATGAGACATTGTAAATGAGCAAGAACACAACAAAAATTTAAAGAGTGTGCGACACTAAACTTGCATGTGTGTGTGTGTTTACGGTAGTGTGGGGAGCGGTAGTGTGGGGAGCGGTAGTGTAGCGGTTAGCGCGCTGCCCTACGAACCTGGCGACCAGAGGTCGATTCCCACTCACGGCCAACACCAGTGACGATTATTTGAACCGGTGATGGGCCTCCCCTAGGTTGACTCAGCCTCAAATGAGTACCTGGTGCAGTGTGTAAATATTGCCACTGGGGACACAAAGGCAGTCGGGGCATAGTGCTGGCCACCTACCCCCTCGTGTGCCGTTCTCGCCTTCATAAGGTGCTCACAAACAGCACTTGCTTCTACAGTCTGGTAAGGCTATACGGGGGATCTATGTCTTTGTTTTTTGTGCTTGACCACGATCAGCAGGATCACACATACACTGGCCAATGTGGCTGCCGTGGCGTTCAGCAGGTCGGCAATTTCAACGAGCTGATTTGCCCACGAGGCTAAAAGGTTGGGTGGGACTGAAGATCACTGGCAAAGCCTGCAGATTCATGGTTCAGAGAGGAGGAACTGTGATGGCTTTGTCGTGAATTCACACCAATTCCGGCGGTGGTGGAACTCATTCTTGAGAGATCCGATTGGCCAATGGCAGCGTCACCCTCCCCTAAGGTCACACTGTTATTGACCAATGCGCTGAGTTCTCTAATTATTATTATTTTAGCTCGATGGTACACCAATGTGCCCTGCTGGAACGGCCGCATGGCAATGACACAGAAAAAGACGGAATCCTAAGACAGCTGACCTTTGCCAAAAGTTGCTTGACAAAGCACCTTTTCGAGCAATGGGTTTTTGGCGAGGGTATCGGAAACATGGGCTGAGATCATCAACTCGCTCCACTTGAGAACCCGACTGAAAATCGGGGAAGGTGCCGGACACCCAGCTTTGCGGCGCAAACAATATCAGCATTGTCAACTCGAGGGCTTCGATCCGGCCACTGTGAACCTCCAGATCCACTCTTTGGCAACCTCCTGCATTGTAAAACGTCAAACCGCAATGAGGGAGGACACCCGGTCGCAACTCACGCAAGCAAGGAAACGCTCGACCCGCGAGTGGCCAACGTGACAATTCTCATGCAAGGAGCAATGCAAGGAGCACTATACTTACGTGATGACAGTCCGGAGATATCTTATCATCCACCTGTGGGCAGAAAGATGGGGGGGGGGGGGGGGATAAGAATGAGCAACAACACGCAACCCATTTTTCCATCGCAGGTCGCGCATTACAGCGCCGACACCAAGAGCCGGCAAGCAGCAGGCGTTTAATAACGCGGAGAGCTCCCCGGTGTAAAGCGATGCAGACAGACGAGACAAGGCACGTCAATGTGCCTGCCAAGTGGACGGTATACAAGAAGCATGATGGGACCTGTGTCTTATGGTCTGCGAAACCAAGGGGGCAGTTTAAGACAGACGACATCCCTGAATGACTCACCTGCAGCGACGAGAAAATTAGTATTTCCTGCGTTGGCCGTAACACAAAATGAGCCTCTCCCATGTGTCAAGCGAAGCGCTCCCCATGTCACAGGCAGCCAGCGAGCCGGTGGGTCGGTCGCTTTCCTTCCTAACGACCAAGTAAGCGGGCCCATGAGGAAAAACTTATTTTGCGAGGGAAACTGGGCTTTAAACAAAAAAACAAAAACACCAAGAAGGAATACGATGGAGAGCAAAGTGAGTACATGAGGGAGGCTGCAAGAATTTGGGATTGTAAAGTGGCCACACACTGTGCCGCACTGCCGCCAGTAGCTGTGCCGATTAGTGGGCAATTTACGGGGCGTGACTTTGCCTCGTGCCCGTTACGGGAAAGGAAAAGCATGCCCGCTTGGATAATTCGCGGGCACCGACAAGTTGACGTGAATTCTCCTGGGGAGAACTGCAGACAGACGATTGAATCGTAACTGTGTAGGCACTCATCAACCGGTAACTGAGATGAGGTGGCATACGTACACCTGTGACCCAGCTTCCACGGGGGGGGGGGGGGGGGGCTCGATGGCTCATTGTCGGCGAGATATCAAACCTGCGAGGCAATGAGGCGCCCAAGAGATGGCGGCAGTGTTATGCCGACTTGCTGTTTCTAACCTCGTTTCTGACGCAAGTATCCGGCGAGCACACACATTTGGGCGCCATCGCCAAGTATACACACTCCATCAATGGACGAAATCACCAAGAATGCACCCGGTCTCATCAGATCTAGAAGCTAATCAACACTGAGCCTGGATGAGTGATCCACCATGCACTACAGATTGCTGCTGCTTTAGGCTTTAGTCTACAGGCCTACATGGTGGGCAGCAGAGGACAGTGCAGAACAATGCTGTGTTGGTCATAGTTGTACTTCCGCAGTGCTGTGTGCCCATTGTTTGTGTGTTTCCCTGTCTTCACCAACCCACAACACCCGTCCAGCATGGTGAAGAACGGCCCCTGCGTGGCGTTGAGGAGGCCGGCACCCGGCACTGGACAGGCGAGCGAGGGTGCACACGCACACTTAAATATGCACTCCATTCTCTTCTCAAACACAATCGCTCCTTGAGGAATTGATTTGAGTAAAGGCGCTCTATAAATATTAAATAAGATAAGATTTAAACATCCTCTTGCAGAACCCTCGTGAAAGAGCGCTCTCTCTTCGAGTGAGGCTTTGCTGGGTAAAGGACTCCAAGTCAGTGTCTTCTTGTTCAAACAATCAAAATGGAAAGACTCCCGTTCTCACCGGCCAGCCCAGTGGTGGAAATTCCACATTCCTATGACGGGGGCCTTCGGATTTTCCCTCCGTATTACAAACACCGTTGACTTCTCAAAATGTGCGATTCCTTTTCAGCTCCACATTTTATTTCAAACTGTGCTCCTGGTGTCATGTCACGAGATGACATTTTCATTTGGAATTCTCGCAGAACACGGCCACACGTTAGTGTCCCTTGGAAGGTGATGTTACAGAACTACTTCTGAAATCCCTTCCAAGTGACTTCCTATCCGAACTAGAGAGACACTGTACTCGCCTATGCTCCTTACTGTCGAGATAATCATCATAGGGCATTAAAACCTTTATTCTGATTCACACAGTTGGAGTTTTTGCTAAATTACGTTTAATAAGTTGGGTTTTTAGTGCTGCCACTGGTGGTCAGGATGAGGCCATGAACACACTAAACTTGAAAATCCGGTTTCACCAGGTGGCTGTCCAGATCTGGACCCAGCGTCTCAGTCGTGCTGGCTCGGCTCTCGACCCAGAAGCCACCCGGCCACCTCGGAATGATGATGGGTTGAAGTTGGCCCCTCTGACACAGCCATTTCAACAGTGAATCAACCACCCTACCCGAAAGCACCCACCTGGCTGGATAAAAGCTAACGTTCATAATAATATTATTAGGTTTTTTCGGTAAAGTCACATAGGTAAAAAATTTAAATTAATAAAAGTAAAATAAAAATTACGTGATACAGCTATCGTGCTGTGACTGTTCCACCTGAAGACGGAAGCTTGTGTTGCCTCCGAAACGTCGTGATTTTTATTTTATTTTTATTTTACTTTTATTAATTAAAATTTTTTACCTACATGACTTTATCGAAAAAACCTAAGAATATGAATCCTTGCAGTCACGAAAGCTTCAAATCTAGTGTTAATAATAATATAACTATTCTAACTCGATTCTGTTTCTATGTGGCACCCTGAAGGCAACACCGGTGTGGTGTTGGTGCCGAACAAGGAGAGTAAAGTGTGACTTTCCTTCCCCGACATTCATTTATTTGAGAGTCAAAAACCCTCCACCAGGGTTTCTGACCGTATGCGGGTAAGCATTCCTTCTTCATTCAAACGCGTATGCAAACAAATCTGTTGCGGCTCATATTTACGTTTGATTTGTATTTCCTGCCGAGTACGTTTGCGTCAAAAGCAACAGGCAGAGAAGTATTCAAAAGGCCCAGGTCAAAGTCTCCCCCTTCTCAAAAGGAACGCGTGGGGCGGTGAACAGATGCATTTTCGGCCCGGAGCCAGTGGTAGAAAATTTCACATTTAAATGCCAGAAGCCAGTATAGAAAAACCACTGTTGACTTTCCAGAAAGTCGTAGGGTTACATTGAACATATCCCTATAAATCAAACACACCCGACATGACAACTCGGAAGCTGAGGAGGGTTTTGAGAGTTCGGTTTCTACTGGTACAGGAGATTGCTTAATCTCAAGCATTAAAGGCTTGGCATGCGAGGTGGCTGAGAGGTGCAAACATGGATTTAATGAATGTATCTGTGACCGTTACCACGTTGTTTGAATGTGTTCTCTGGTTTTCTCTCCCACGTGCCAAGGTCTCATGAATGGAATTGGCCAAATCCGCCAATGGCAGAACTCTCCCCTTAAAAACAGTCTCAGTGAGGTTTATTCTGGATAAAGGGGCAACGTTGTTGATTATTAGTCGTCATTTTGTCAACCTCGAAAGTATGACTGACTGTGCTGACATCACGGAATTTGAACTCAAAAGAATGTTTTGCTTTGTTGTTGTCATTGGGGTAGAGTGGCGGCACGAGGGGATTATCACACCGCCTTGTGAAGCACGAACCTGGTCACCCAAGTTTAATTCCAGTGCACGGCTAACATCAGCGGCAAGTGATATTATATTTTACATATTTATTTGTAAATTTCAACACCAACAACGCGTACAAGATAACGCAGAACTGGTGTACGCAGCGTCCAGCCGACCATCGCATAGATAACTAATATTAGAAGCCCATGGTTACGATATAGGAAACAGCAGGGAGGAGGACAGGGAAGCATAGACAATGCCAGGAGGTAGGAAGGGGGCGAAAAAGAACGAGCGACGGGAAGAATATACAAGGGGTGAAAGGGTTCGATACGAAGCGAGCCAACAACAAAGGGAGACCAACCCGTCCCACAAACCATCAGCGGGCCCTGCGACAAGAGGCCCGAGATGCCCCCGAGAGGCGTTCTCGTGTATCAGATTCAGCCAGGGCTCTACCGTGGACAGGCTCACGAGTCTCACATTGCCTCGCCGGAGGAGTCTAAAGGCACTAAGGGCAATTATCGATGGGAGTGCCACGTGAGGCCGAGATCGATAGGACGAATACCCGATAGGCACGTACGGACAGAAGGGAGCGCGGATGTCACTAATAGGTAATTGAGAAATTGGGTGATATGCTGCTACAGGGGTTTAAAACCTTTGGGCACAGCCAAAACGACATGAAAGGAAAGGCCTGTATGGTTTGAGTGGAGCGATCAGGACAATGGGGGCTCTGTGGCAAGACGCGCTGCGCTCTGCGCGCTTCGTGTGCCTGATACGGGCTGTGGATGAGGCATAATTATAATAATTATTAGTGCCCTCAATGCGTGGAATCCCACCTCTTGAGACCAGTCTGCCTCTTCAAAAGCCGAGTCCACACACAGTCCTTCCACAGCCAAGTTGGCTGCACTATTTTCGTAGGGCTAGGAGTCTTTAAGACTGAACAGACATCATACGTTGTTGGGGGGGGGGGGGGTAGCAGGGGGTTTGAGTCCACGGAGAATAATCTTGGAGTTGCCCTTCAATTACCTGTAAGATTTAGGTACTTGACATTTCTCTTTAAGGGTCTCAAAAGAGAGCCACAACCCCAACCCCCGTGGGCCCCCCGGACGTGAGATCACAAATTCCCACGAGGAACAGTCGTTCCAGCGGGGGGCCACCCGTGTGCCTCTTCTGAACGCGGGGGGGGGGGGGGGTTTCTCCACTCGATGTGAGAGGCAAGTAGTTAGCCAATCTCAGCCTGTCCCAGATTGTAAATAAATGGGACACACCGATGGACAGAGGGATTTCCTTAGAGGGATCCTTAGGAAGGCATCTAGGAGGCCCTGACGAGTCCAGGGGGAGACCTCCACGTCAACTCAACTTCTCCAGGTGAAACATCCCAAGTCTGCGTACCGAGTAGGACTCCATCGAGCGTCCGCTGGCCGAGTGACACCTCAGATGGATCTGGGTTGTACCGTCCCCCGGACGGACCGAGCAGCAGCGAGCTCCGTCCCGTAGCCTCGTCACGCCACCGATGACAACGGTGGCGTGGACGAGACTCCCATCCAGTGGTGGATTCACAAAGAGCTGCACCGACTGTTGCGATTACCCAAACATTACACTCGCTTTTTAAATCGAATGCGGAGTACATTGGGTTGTCCATGGTTTTGGACCTTTTCAATTGGCTTCTGCTAACGCACAGTTTAGTACGCGTCGATAATTATTTACTTGCAACGTTTTGCCGAGGAAAGCCTCGCCGAGGCCCAGGAGGGTTCTGCCAAGTTTTCTTAGGAGGGGGGCGACGCTGCGATGCGGAATCCAAATGGAACCACTGAGGAATAAACGGCGTGCCACTTCTGCCGCCAGTTGTTTTCTGGTGGGGGACTTAGGCCTGCCATAGGAACGAGGAGTTTCCAGGACTGGTTCATGACCACCAATGTAGATGAGCATCGGACCACGCTCCGTTGAACAGACACACTTCGATTGAACGGTTTCGACTTCAAAGCACTGGCTATTAATATTTTATCGCGTCAATAGTTGCGCTCGCGGTCTATAATTATGGAGTGGTTATTCTTTCCAATTTCAATTCTAATCTTGCACCGCACAGCAAACAATCGCACCGTTTTAGTGGCTTTACATGTTTTTGTGAGATTTTTTAAAATGTTATTTTGAATCCCCGTCACCGTAGTTGAAGTTGACTTTCCCACGTCTCCCTTGCAATAGAGACGGTGAATCTCAACACTGACTTGGATATCAGCCAATGTATGGTCATGGGAGCACTCTCAAGATTGCATTGTATATGTTGAACTTCTTTAGCACCGTACGTAGCCAACCGTGCTCATCGGGAGGTGCGGGGATTGAGCGTTTGGAAAATATCTGCAAACGACAGCCTAAACAAATTAACTTGGTGGCATAAAAACAAAGCAGGATGGTAAATTAAACAATTTGTCAGATTAGCGAATGATTGACTTACACGTGTGCTAAAGTATCCGCAAGGAACAGAGGGGGTCCCAATAAACCCACAACAAATGGCAAGACTCATAAATAAAACAGGGCCAGATTTCCACTCCTCACAAAAAGCAAGATTTTCAAGCCTGGGGGCAAAAACGACCGTTTGCTGAAATTGCAGTGGCAATGAAAGAAAATCGCTACACAAAAGGAACATGAGAACACTTGCCTGGAAATTGCCAGAACGCCTCGTATATCGCTGCTTACCGATACACGATAAAGCAGGCAGAGCATTTATATTGTTTTGAAAAAGTTACCTCTCAAGCTACGGTATCTGGTTGTGCCTCGTTTTGATTAATGTCGTCAGTGGCGGAGGAAAGATTGCTGTGGAGATTGGGACTGGGTCTTTCGGGGTTAAAATGGCTCGCCTCCATTCGGCATATGCCTAAGACTTTGAGTGGATAGCGAAATAGAATAATAGCAATACTGCGGCGATAGTTCTCCGTGTGGAAAAGCTCCGTGGACTCTCACGGCTCTCGTTGCGGGTTTTCCTGCTTGGGATGGATTGCCTTTGTTCACGTCTGACGAAACTAGAACACCAGGCGAAACCCTCGGCAACTTATGAGGATAAAACTCCAAAATCTCCACCGATATCAACAACAACATACTTCCTGCGCTGCATTTTACAAGCACTTCACTCCGCGTGACCGTCCGCCACCACCTCCCCCAGGTCACTGGGTTACAGGAATACACCATCAGTTCCGCCTGTACGAGAGGTAATGCGGTGGAACATATCAGATGCAAACAACTTCACATCTTATCGCGGGGTGTACCACGTGTTTTGTGTGGCACAATGTCCGACTTTCTCTCCACGTGCTGGGAGCTTCTTCAGGAAGAGATTTCAACTAAATTCCTGAAGACTCAAGCACATGGAGCAAAACGTCAGACATACAAAGATCCCCCATAAAGCCTTTAACAGACTGTAGGGGCAAGTGCTGTTTGCAAGCACCTATGAAGATCGGCACGGCACACGAGGCGAATGGAAAACACTAAGCAACGGCCGCCTTGACTTCCCCAGTAATGATGGTTACTCATTTATGGTTGAGTCGACCTAGGGGAAGCCTAGGAATGGCCGTGAGCAGGAATCGAACTCGGGTTGCCGGGTTCGTAGCGCAGCCCGTTGACCACTACACTACCGATGCCCACGCTGTGCTGAACAGGACGTAGCACTACACAGAACCACAACAGAGTGATCCACCGCACAACCGCACAAAACCCTACGTGGTCAGTTTACGTCCTGTGAACAACCGACTAGATCGATGTGTTTTTTTACATCTCGCCATGGTGGCGAGATGTTAACTCCCTCGCCTAGTATGCAGGAGGTTGTGGGTTCCATCCCGACCCTGACACCTGTATATTTGGAGTTTGCATGTCTCTCTCTCCCTGTGATCGCGAGGACTTTTCTCCGGGTCCTCCGGATTTTCCCTCCGCATTTAGAAACATGCGTAGAGTATTTGGCTGCAAACTATTTCCATATGACAAGCCCCTTTGTTGAGCCATCATTTGTGGCCAGGTCGCTTCTGAAAAAGAGCTATGTAGCTTTAAGTGGGCATTACCTGTTAAAATAAAATGAGTTTAGTTTTAACAGTTTTGAGAGTGAAACCGTTACGAACGTGCGCAACGTCACAAGCGGTGGCGCCGAAGTTGTGCCGACGCTGTGCAGCTCGAAGATTCCTCTCCGCTGTCTTGGATGTCAGATGAGCTTAACATTTTAATCCCAATTTCATACTCATGACCTCTTTACAAGCCCTTTAAATCCAACAATTTAGGAAGCTTAAACCCCTTTGCAGTATTTAACAGATGACAATCCTGATTTTTTTTAAATCCGCACCGAAATATTTTTATTCCCCAGTGCACAATACACCTTGAACCCTTTTTTAAATGTGACCATAATTTTACATTTTAAATCATTTTTTATTGAAATATTTTTTTAATCGATATAATATCTGATAATATAAAGCGGTCTCTTTCAATTACGTTCCTATAAATTGCCTATTTAAAACAGCATTAAGCAAATGCATTCTCCACCCACCACGCATGTTAAACCAACTCCCTGCTCAAAGACACAATGAGACGGTGCTCATGTCTGTTGCTCTGAGCCGGAAGTAGAAATTCTAAATTCCTATGAACAGGGACTGAAAATTCATGGATAAATCATTTTAACACATAGTAGGCTTTCGCGACAAATATTATCCATAGAGGTTTTGAGTTAGATCCCGTAAATATAAATGTGTCGTTAAACCCGCAACCACATTTATTCCTCTATTTAAGACCAAAACAGGAGGATTTCTCCACAACTCTGGCTGTCGCCTGATGATGCTGTTGTGGGTTTACTCTCCTACACACCCGTGTGCTGTACTACTAACGAATTGGCAGGTCTTGTTTACGTGCTAAACCGTAGTAATTGGCTGTGTTGGGCGATGGCGGGTCTAACGACACATTTATATTCACGCGACCTAACCCCAAAAACCTCTAATATGGAGACCAATCATTGTTGGTTCCTCAAGAAAAAGTGCGCCCTATTGACAATCTGGGAAAAATAATCAGGGGCTCAATCGGCCCTCTCAGGCCGTTGTGGGTCACACTCCGAGGACAGCGCCACCTGGCCATATAAGCCACTTACCACATCTCTGCTGTCAAGAAGAACCATTTCGTCTACAACAGCCTTGGCCTACAACAGCAGCATGTGCTCCCGATTTGGGGATAAATCTTAGGTGTTTTGTTTCCCACCAATCTGAAAATAAGACGTCACCGGCAGCGATGCCACTTCCAAGCCGTCACGTCTTCTTGACTTTTGCTTAAATTATTCAACTATACAAATGGTTTCATTTAAATTATTGGTTTTACTTAGACATTTTATGTAAAAAAAAACATTTGAATTCAAACGAGTAATATTTATAAGCAATGAAAGCTAATCAAATGGAATATTTAAATCCAAATCAAATACTAACTTGGACAGAAAATTCCATAAATAAATTTATAAAATGTTCTACATCCAAAACTCATCTCGTATATGTTTTATGTTAAAACTTAAAGACTGTCAATAATTAGATGGTGGGGTACTACGTTAAGTCACGTTTGTACCTCGATTTATAATTTACTCCAATTTAACAGCCGTCAAACATTTCATTTCGGACCGTATAAACAAATTGTAAATAACCACCACCATTTCTGACAGCTGCCAGGGGACAAGTCAAAATAGACTAAACATGAATTCCTCAGCCACTTGCCAACAATTAGCAGCTGTTTGCTGATGATTAAAGTCCCATTGCTAAAGTGTCCGTGACAATGTTTTCAAAGCCACATTCTTCATAGCAGAGATGCTCACTCATTTAACAACAGCAAAAACAGCCAGGGTTTGCAAGCCGAGACAGAGGACATTGTATCAGAGCTGGAGGGAACCCGATGAGCTATGAAGCTCGTCTTCACAGGTGTCCACTCCAAGCTCGGTGTCGGAAAAGGGCAGAAACTTTCAAAAAGCAAGCAAGCAAATGGAGGAATGTAAATGTATTCAACACACGTGTTGAGCAGACTATATCTACACTTTATTTTGGACAGCAGTTTAGCTGTATAAACACGTAGGCTTTCGCGACCAATATCATCCAAGAGCGCAGAAGCGTGGTCACCACATCTCTGCCTCTATGTAAGGAACGAAACAGGTGGACTTCTACACAAGTCTGGCTGTCGCCTGATGAAGCTAGTTGTAATTACTGGCGAAACGTCGTACTCAGATTGTAAATGTTGTGGCTTGGCTCTCCAACACACCGGTGTGCTGTACGAGTGACGAATTGGCCACGTTCTGTTTACATGACAACCCTTACTAGTTGGCTGTGTCGGGTGGCGGCGGGTTTAACGACACATTTATATATTTACGCGATCTAACTGAAAAAAACATCTATAATGGAGTTTAGCTGTACATGCAAATCTGTCGCCCCTTCTGTCAATCAACTGCTGGATGAGGCCCATGGCATGCAAATCGCAGGGATTGTTATTTGATATTTCACCGCGTTCATCAGGGCCGGGCGGGGGAAGATGGGGAGCATAGCAGTGGGGGCTGAGAAGTACCGTACAACAGATTTTGCTTCACACACACACACCTTGCGGTCTCTAGTCTGTAACACCTGCCATGCATTGTGGCCACCCATCCAAGCATTCTCCCGGCTCAAACCCTGCTTAGCTTCCGATGTGATCGGGTCCATTCAGGGTGACATGGCGATACACTTGGCTGTACGTCTTTGTTAAAAAAAATCGCTAGGACTTTAATAACTATTTATTCATGCGCTATGCCCAATACATGTACAAGTCATGCGCAGTGATACACTGGAGAAGAGGTATTTAGAGCACAACCCACTGTTCAAGCAAAGACGAAGAATAATGCATAATGCAACGGCCAGGATTCCGTTTCAAGGCGGTCGGTGGGCCGTTATAGGGGGGCTGTTATAGGGGGGGCCGTCATAGGGGGGCCGTCATAGGGGGGCCGTCATAGGGGGGCCTGTTATAGGGGGCCGTTATAGGTTTGTGGGGCCCTCTTCGTATAATCACCACCAATATCCAACGGCAAGAACTCAATTTTTACTTACCATGCTTATGCTCGTTCGAGGTGTAAATGTGCTGCAGAAATTGTATCGCTATATCCAAGCTAAGGTGGACAAAACTATTTAAATGTTGGCACAACTGAAAGTAACAAGCGGTAATGCGAGGTCTGAAAGTACGAAATTACCTAGTTTGTTTCATGCTGCTACACTATTGTGTTTAAACTATTATAAAGCAGTAAAATGTTTAGTTTTTTGCGCAGATGGAGGGGGGGCTAATTCAAATGCCCAAGCCACAACCTCTAACAGCCCCTGTGCACACACGTGTGGATTCTGTAATGCTTCCCAACATGCATTTGTCCTCTAAAGTATTTGATTACCAATAATAGCGATTCCTTCCAAGCTGCACAACAAGATGCCACACAAGGCACATGGGGATGAGACACGCGAAGATGATGTCACGTGTAATGATGTCATCGGGAGTGAAGGGAGCGGTGCATTTATGGCGTACGAGGATCATCACGTGGGCTGAAAAGGGTTCTTTCTTCGTGATCGCCGTTTTTATTACAAATTATATTGGCAGACATTTGATTAACCTTGGTTTTCTATTGGGTAAATGGCTAATATCAACAGAATGTTACACAATTTTGTTCACATTCGATACATCTTTACGAGAGTTATCGTGACATCAGCCATGCCACCCACGACAAAGAGACCGACAGACAGCCAACAGACAGAGCGAATGCATTCACGCTTTCACCCGAGTTGTAAAGCTTTAGAAAGCATGCTGCTCATAGTAAAGTTTGTACAGAGCTCGTGTCCATGACAAGAGGAGTAAAAACTCCGAGTGCAGGGCAATGTTGGGTTGCGGCGTCAAGTTAGTTAACAAAAAAGTGTGCTCAAGGCCAGAACCTAAAAACCGCATGGCCCACTGTGATGTGCTCCCCTGTGGATTCGTCATATCGAGATATGAACACGGCATGCTGACTCGCATTAAGGTGTGCCTCTCTCTCTCGACAAACTCACAGCGTTGGCATTAACAAGGTTCCCGTTTGAAGCATGTGTACTCTGGTCTTACTCCAAAAGCCCCCAGAGAAGACAACAACCACGCAGACAGTTACAAGTGCAATCCAGCACGTGATACAAATACGCAAACGGCGCGTGAAGAATGCATATTTTAGTATGGTAAACTATCTTTTTAAGTATAATGTAGGTGCATGAATGGAACGCCCAGGATTGTGAAGCGAAACAAGGTATCCAAATTGTAAATTATCAACATAATGTGGCACAAAAGCATTCAAAACAGCAAGGAGGTTGCAATGGGTAGGGCACCCAAGCAGAATGGA
This sequence comes from Lampetra planeri, assembly GCF_965212315.1. Lineage (NCBI taxonomy): Eukaryota > Metazoa > Chordata > Hyperoartia > Petromyzontiformes > Petromyzontidae > Lampetra > Lampetra planeri. Next base: position 724,285 of record NC_136160.1, read on the forward strand.
GAACAGGTTACTCACACGTGCATGAGAGAGAGTCAACAATAATGCGAAAGACCTCAAAAGCCAGACGTGCCAGAGATAAGAAGAGCAGACCATGGAACCTGAACGGCAACTGTCAAACAATTTGCATATTTTGGCAGCAATAAAGAAGTGATAGGAGTGTGGAAGCATTCATGCCAGCGACCCAGATGACCTTATGAAAGTGCTTTTGTGTCACCAAGGTGTTACCATGTTCACACCGTGCATTGCGAAACAATCGGCATTCAGTGCATCGGTGAAGCAGGAGACGCCCCTACACAAGTACTGTGCAGTGCGGTGGGGGGTTAGCCATAGCTCTGGGCAAACCAGCCGGTAATTAGGTGATGTGCGATGCCCATTTTAAAGGTCACCCATGGGCAACCGTATTTTAAAAAGACCGATGTGCTATGAGTTGACTTGTTGACTAATCATGCACTACAGACTCATGCGTTATGCCGATGGTTTACTGAATTTGACATCCAAGTACATTGATGACTCTTAATGGGCTATTCATCTGTGTGGGTGTGTTATTTAACGTGGGGAGCGGTGGCGCAGTGGTTCGCGCGCTGTGCTACAAAAACCTGGCGATCAAAGTTTGATTCCCACTCACCACCAACACCATTGACGATTATTTGAACCGGTCATGGCCCTTCTCTAGATCGACTCAGCCTCAAATGAGTACCCTGGTGCGGTGTGCAAAACATCGCAACGAAGGAGACAAAGGCAGCCAGGCGAGGTACTGGCCACCGACCCCCTCGTGCGCCGTGCCGGCCTTCATAGGTGCTCGCTAACATCACTTGTCCCAAAAGGCTGTTAAGGCTATATGGGGGATCTTTGTCTTTGCTTTATTTAACTAAAAGTCTTATTCATCTACTGAAGCTTGGGAAAAAACACTTGCACGAGGGCACCTTTTAAGAGAAGATGTGCAAGTGACTGTGTCCATAGCCAGGCTTGGCAACATTAACACGTAAAGGCACCGACCGCGCTGCAAGTCGGGGCGTAAAAACGAGGTGGTAATGAAATCTGAACAGAGCTGCCACAACACGTTGGCGTTGGTGTTGGCGCGCACCGGCAGGTTGGCACGCATGACTGGCGCGTGACCATACACGACGACAATCGGGGAAGGCACGACATGCTAATGTCGGCCGTGTCGCCACGAGACGCGACACGTTTGAAGGAACAGAAAAAACGCCACTGGATACGCAGAAGGCCCCCCCCTCCTCCTCCCCTCCACCTTGCTGGGGGTCTCGTCGCCTGGCCTGAATTTACTTTTAATCCAGCGCAGCGCTGTCAACTGTAAAAAGGTGAAATACATATTGTCAATGAAGTGAGAGATGAGAGGAAAGCCATAATGAGTTTTGCAGCCAGAAAGAGCATGAAAATGACAAACACCTTTTGACAAAAAAGAAATAATCTGGACAAAGGTGGATGGCAGGGCCCAAATGGAGAAATTAGAAAGGAAAGTGACTTCCCCTTCCAGCTGACAAACCGGACATTGTTAGGTGACGTCTCTCCCCACCACGTTCAACACAGGAAGTGCTTGGAGGCTGGTGCAATGCAAGTTTAAATTCCAACAGTGCAAATCAACTTACAAAGAGAAGATGGTTAAAGTAAAACAAACAATATGTAGGCCAGAAGATTGCAGAATTTAGACTAACTCTCAGAGAAGGAAAATTATTCAATGGATGTCAATATTTTAAATATAATTAAATAACCAGTATAGTTAATGGACGGTGAAATTAAAGTGGGGGCCAAGGGGAAGGGAAAACAAGAAGTCGACTGATGCTGCAAAATGCAAGATCAAAGAAAGGTGAAACATGACGAGGATGCCAAACTAAATATGAATTAAGACAAAGCTCGGTGAGACGAAGGGGTGAAAAAAAAAATAAAAGATGCGACAATGAATAAAAGGCAATCACAACAGTGCAGAGACTAAATGTGCGAGTCTTATAATAACACAAAACTCTAATGAAACAAAGAGTTAAGGGAATCTCAGTGGGGTTTGTCCTGGTTAAAGGACACCAAATCAATAGACAGTATATCCATATAGCTCATATAGCCTACGAATTTGACCCTAGGATCTTACCTGGTCTTACTTTTACTGAGGCTACACATGTCAATGAGCTTTCACTTGGTTAAGCCGCACCTTACCATAATAATAGCAGCCAAATACTCACAAGATATGCTTCTAAATGTAGAGGGACAAACTGGAGGACCAGGAGGAAAATCCACGCGACCACAGGGAGAAAATGCAAACTCCGAATATACAGCAGCAGGCGTCAGGGTCGGGATCGAACCCACGACCTCCTGCATACCAGGCGAGGTAGTTAACATCTCCTAGCCACCGTGCTTGCTGGCTCACACCAGTGCCGATGGAAGTCTCCACCTGAGGCAGCCTGTGTTTGGTCTACTCTTCCGAGATGTCTGGTAAGTGTGGAAGAGGCCAAATATCCTTCAGAGCTCCCTCTCGTGGAGGGGTCTTCTTCTACGAAATTAAAGTGGTTCGTGGTTTAGGGTTAAGGATGAGGGTATAGGGTTTAGAGGCCCGGGGTTAAGGGCTGTAGCACCAAAGATTGTTTTTCTTCGTGCAAGGCTGCAGTGACAGCAGCCTTGGCCTTTACAGAACGACCTTTTGCTTTACAAATCTGATTCAAATTTGTGTCACCGATGTGACTTGCGTCACGCGACCTTGTTTCCGTGACACGCTTACCTTTCCTACACTTTGTACTCCTGTCGTGTTTTGCATTGTTGTTGTAACTTTCTGTCCCTACTGGACACTTGTGAACAAGAGCTTAACAGCTCATCATAGTCCTCCAGTCGAAATAAATATTCTGATTCAGAGGTCAATCAGTTCGCCGAGTGCACGGTCCGTGTAATAGGATACCACAAAAGTTTTGCTGAGATCCCATTAAGTAACATTTTTCCTATCCACACACGATGAGAGCACTTCCCCACAAGCCAATCTATGTTCATTCAGAGGTGGTGGAGCATAGCCAAATGTAGCGTCAATAACATGACTCTTTGGTGCCGATACGAGATCCACTCGTTACACTTGAGAACCTGGTTCAGTCACGTCACGATCAAACCCCGATTTGAACCGAGGGTCTCAGCGGTGGTGACTTGATGCTGCTCTGGTGGTGATGATGGAGGGGAGGAGGGGTTATGACGACATGGGGAGCGGTGGTGCAGTGGTTACGGCACTACGCTACGAATCCGAGGACCCGAGTTCGGTTTCTACTCATAACCACTGTGGCGAATATTTGAACCGGTCCTGCGCCTCTCCTCGGTTGACTCAGCCTTAAATGAGTACACATACTGTACCACGCTAGGTGGTGTGTAAACATCAGCACTGGTGCTGGCCACCCACCCCCTTCCCGTGCCGTGTCGGCCTTCATAGGTGCCCCCAAGTCTGTTGAGGCTATATATGACGACCATGATGATGTCAATGGTGAAGAGGTGGTCAGTGCTGCGAGCCTTGAGTGACACGGCCACCTCTCCAGCTGCATCAGTGCCACCCTGATGTGGTTTTTTTTAATTCTCAATAGAATTGGGGCATTAGGCCAATGGTGGAAATTCCACGTTTTCCTTATGGAAACCATGGTGACTCTCACTTCAGATATGCGGATACATTTTTACCGCGTTAAATTACTGGCCAGTAACGAATCCCTAACCTCGCTGGTTATGAAGCGGTCGCCCGCTATCAAATAAATGTCTCACCACCATCAATCACCACGCAGCAGCACTCATTCACGACACCTCGAGTTCAAGCCACCGTTGCGTTCACGTGCCGACAGGGGGCACGTGGACGGAGGAGATGGAGTGTGCAGGTGCCAGGTGGATTATTGCGAGCGCTTGTCGACGGGGCTTCGAGTTTGGGGAGAATCGTTTCCCGTGCGTCCAGCAGTGGATCGTGCATGGCAGCTTGCTCATCGTGTGGATGGAAGGCGTTGCCATTGCGTACATCGCATAAGCGACTCGCCGGATTTAGCGGCGTCGGATTGGCCGAGACGCGGCTACGTAGCGCGCCTCGGCCAATCGCGAGCGGCCAAAGCATCGCGGACGCGCGTCCGCTCTACCAAATCTGAAGCCCGCCTCCCACACTGCCGGGGGAAGATCCCGAGGCGCGAGATGAGAGTTATTGTTGTAAATGTTTAATTGGATGTAACCTTTCAGCAATAATTACCACAATTTGCATAGGTTAATTAAGCGCGTCGCCCCCACCCGGCCACGTCACAGTTTAGGGTCTGCTGTTGGTGGTTTTGCTTTGCGTGAGTGCGTGCGCCTTCAAATGTGTCAACGTTTTAAAGCAAAAGGTGACGATGGAATGGGAGATGGTAGCGTGGGTGGAGGAAGATTATCATCCAGCAGTGGATCATCGACCATGACTGATCACGAACGATGTTGATACTAGAACGAGGCCCTCCCTTTCAGGGTCGTCGTGGTTCAACTTCGAGCTGCAGGCCCCCCCCCTGCCCGCACCTCGCCTCGTTGCCTGGCGGTGGTGGGGAGATCACAATGGTACCACAATGGTACCGCCGTGTTTATTCACGATGGGCACGGAACGCGCCCCCCCCCCCTTGCCCAACCGCAGCGAAACAACAGCTCTGAAGTGAGCAACGAGGGGTGATAATGAAGATGACAACAGCGGTGGTGGTGGTGATGGGTAAAGTGGTGATGGTGTGGAGGTGATGGGTAAAGTGGTGGTGGTGATGTTGATCATGGAGATGGCCGAGAGGAAACGTAGTGGTGGTGATGGAGGTGGTGATGAATAAAGTGGTGGTGGTGATAGGTAAAGTGGTGGTGGTGTGGAGGTGATGGTGAAATTGGTGGTGGGGGTGATGATGGAGGTGGCCGAGAGGAAAAGTAGTGGTGGTGATGGAAATGATTATGGGTAAAGTGGTGGTGGTGTGGAGGTGATGGTGAAATCGGTGGTGGTGGTGGTGATGATTGAGGTGGCCGAGAGGAAAAGTCGTGGTGGTGATGGAGGTAGCGATGATGGGTAAAGTGGTGGTGGTGTGGTGGTGATGGTGAAAGTGGTGGCCATGATAGAGGTGGTGATGGAAGAGGTAGTGATGGGGGAAGTGGTGGAGGAGGAGGTGATGATGGTACAGGTGATGGAGGGAAGTGGTCGTGATGGGAGGATGTGGTGATGAACAAAATGTTGTTGATGGAGGTGGTGAGAAAGGTCATCGTGGAGGTGGCAATGGAGGCGTTAATGGGGACAGTGGTTGACAAGGCGGCGATAAGGAAGATGGTGATAAGAGGAAATGGTAGTGGTGGCGAGGCAGATAACAGCAGATTTGGTGATAACGGAGCGGTGGTGCTGGTGACGAAGACTGGATTCAATGAGTCAGCAACGAAGGGGGGCAGCGTTAAGTCAGCCGGACAAGGAAGCAGCAGCAGCCGATGCGACTCCACGAGGCATCACTGAAGACGTCCGCCATGAGGCATCCATTAACCAGAGTCGGAGTGAGTCACGGCTCATCAAGCGAGCCATGAGACTCTCGTTTAATCGCTGATGCAGGGGTCGGGGATGGCAGTCGCCGTGATTAAGACGCGCGGATTGGAGGCCGACGGACTGAGCCAAGTCTCGATGGGGCCTCACCCAAGTCGGGACCCAGGGACTCGTAGCCACGATGAGACTCTAAGAGCCCCACGGACTCACACACTCATGGCCATGCTACCTAACAGAGAGCCTCACGGAGTCTGGGGAGACCGAGAACCCCACCATCACCACCACGATAACCGAGTCAAGATAATCGTGGACGCAGAAGCCGCGGGGGCCCGCGACACGGAGCCCCACGGGCCTCGTCGTCCTCCCCGCGGCGTGAACACGACCACGACCCTCTCCTCCTCCTCCCCGCCCTTCACACACGCACCTCGGGGTTGTCCTGCAGACACTCGAGCACCGCGAAGTTGTTGCCCCACGTATTCTTGGGGCACAGGTGCTTGACGTCGTCGGTGCACGCCGCCTCCTCCGCGATCTTCCACGCGGGGCCCTGTGGGCCTCGCTTCTGCATCGGCCTCCTGGGCGCGTTGTTGGGGGGGGCGGGAGGCCCCGCGGCCCCCTGGCCTCCCGCCGGCTGCGCCACGGCCGCTCCGGCAGCCCCGACAGCGTCGACGGGGTGACCCGCAGCCGCCTCGTCCTCGTGCGACGACGCGGCGCCTCCGCCGCCGCCTCCGTTGCGGTTCGAGTTGCGTTGGATGGCGTTGTCGTCGTCGCCGTTGACGAGGCCCAGCGCGGCGACGAAGACGACGACGAAGAAGAAGCAGCAGAGCGGAGCGGTGCTGCTCGCGGCACCGCGGCGGACACGTCGCGCTAGCGGCGGCGGCGCCATCTTCGCTGCTGCTGCTGCCTCTTCACCCCCACTCACCTCGGGGGCCGCCGTTGTATTTCCCAGCACGGATAGGCGCTGGGTGGGGGCGGGGTCACGCGCGCGGCCCCCGCTCCTCCCCCCCGCGCGGAGAGGCCCCCCCCGTCGCTCAGTGTAGGCGGCTACCCCGATGGGTTTGATATGCTAGAGCGGATAGGTATAGCGTGGCAATGCGTGCTCGTTGCTGTCCGATTGCCAAGGGGGTGGTTGAGTGGGAAGCATCGCACCGTGACTGCCAACAATGGGGGGGCACGTCATACCTGGCGGTGCTGCTGCTGCTGCGTTGGCAGTGGTGCACGCGCACAAATACCAAAATAAAAAATTTAATCTACTCAACGAATTCGTCAATATCCAACGAACAAAGAAAACCAACAATATCACTACGGACTTACGATGAAAAATAAGCATGATTGGCGACGTTCCGGGCAATGGCCCTTCTTCATAGCACGTGTCCTATGTATGACCACGCGCCCGCTGGACAAGACCAATAACGGAGTGACAGCCCAAGGGATGGAAGCTGTCCTCGGATGTCTGTCCAAAAGTAAATGAAAAAACCGTGGACGTGAGGTCACTTTCACGTTTCGGGGCCGTGACGAGACCACTCGTCTAATAATCATAGTTACAAGTTGAAATCCTCGTGCTGTTTCTGGCTCAGTTCATCGTTCTTCGGGGTTAATAACATGAGCTCTACTTTATGGGAAGTCAACAGATCGTGCCATGCAAAGGGTTGATTAGCCCTCATCATAGTAACGTGGAATGTTAATCGCTGGCTCCAGACCACCACTCTTCCCTTTGAGCACGGCATTAGGGTGTCACGGTGGCAAGATGGTATCTCCCTCGCCCTGGTATGCAGGAGGTCGTGGGTTAGATCCCAACCCTGACGCCTAAATATTTGGAGTTCGCACGTTCTCTCTCTCTCTATTCTCGTGGTCGTGTGGATTTTTCTTTGGGTCCTCCGGGTTTCCCCTCTTCATTTAGAAGCGTGCGTTGTGAGTATTTAGATGATATAAATTTCCAAATGATGAGCCACTTTTTTGAGCTATCATTTGTGTCCAGGTCGCTTCTGAAAAAGAGCTACATAGCTCAGTGGGCCTTACCTAGTAAAATAGAAATTGTTTGAATGGTTAATTAATTTTAGACCTGATTCCCATCTCGGCAAACGGCCAACACTTTTCACATCGCTCACGCGATTTGTCCCTTTGTTGGCGATGGGGAGATATTGCTACAATCTCGACAAAACTGAACATTTGCGAGGATGTGATTCTGGCGATTATTTTTTTATGGACGTTGTAGACTCGAAGCAGCTGATCCGTCCGACAGCCTCTGTTTCTTTGTATTTCAATAAACCAGGCTGATGCAGAAGTCACACATTCCACCTTTAACTTTATTATCAGCATACTGTTGTACAAATTCACGGATAAGGGTGACAATTTTGAAAATGGGGAAAAGGTTTATTGCATCCAACACAAAATACTTACAAAAAGACATTACAATTGTAAAAAAAAAGGTTAAATCTTCACCAAATTTCCATTGCAATTTTGCAGTGAATATAGAAATGTTGGATCAGAAATGTATCAAGACTGAGAAAAGCATAAATGGACGTAACAATAGGCGCCTATAAGAGGCAGTATAGCAGGTAGGTTGTTTAATTCCCTCGTATGAGTGGGTTTTCTTTGGGTGCATTGTTAGGTGGCCTTCGGCGAAATGCGAGTGCATTGCACTACGAACCAAAAACATTTGCCAATGTTTGAACCGGTCCTGGACCTCCCCTAGGCCGACTCAGCCTCAAAGGAGTACCTGACGCGGTGTGTAAACATCGCCACTCGGGAGACAAAGGCGGCCGGGCAAAAGTAGCATATGCTACGGGCCCCGTGCTTTCCAAGGGCCCCGCGTTAAATTCTTTCAAGCTATCAATTCCGGTTCAGTGATTCTGCACTTGCTCCATTACTATAGTACTATACTGACTTCAACTTTTACGAACGACGGGGTGTATAAGGTTATCGATTTGTCGTATTATCTGGCTGTATAGCAAATGAAAAAATACAATTACTTTACTATGCAAGTTAACAATTTGTGTTTTAATATTTAGGTGTTTTTTTTTTATTTAGGGCCTCTTCATAACAGATGCTATCAGGCCCCCCACTAGCTTAATCCGGCACTGACTACACAGGGGACCTTTGTCTTTGTTCACGCGCGTACACCAACTCGAGAAAGTCGTAGAGCACAGCGGTGGGGGCGTGATGCCAGCCACGGGCTTCAAAGCGAGCATCGATCTGCCCGTGCGACACGGAGCCGTGACTCACGCCGTGTGTGGGTGGTGCATTCGCACACACGGCGCGCGCCGATGGGGGGCGCGGGGCAAATCTCACCGTGTGCCCCACCCCCCCAATGCCTTCAAACTAAGCCTGAAGTATTATATCTGGATTCGACCTGGTTTATATCTGTATTTTATTATTTCCCTTCTAAGTGACTTTACCGAAAGAACCAAGAAGTTGAATCCCTGCAGTCACGAAAGCTTTAAATCGAAATGTATATCTGTATTATATCTTTATTCTATTTGTGTTATATCTTTCACCGTGACGTCGAAGCGCCCCCCCCACCCCCAAAGCGCGGGGCCCGGGGCGGTCGCCCCTATTCGCCCTGGTCAGCAACCCGGCTAGGAGCGGGCACGGAGCGGCGGCGCGAGCGACTTGCACAGCTGACCGACCCCCGATCGCGTCATGTTTCGCGTGACAATCGATTGATATCGATGCACGTGATTCACTCGTAAACAAAACCGAACGGTGGTGGTGGTGATGTTATTGTTGTTACACCGCATGCTCGTAGAAGCGAACCAATTTGAAACAACCAAACCCCCTCGCCCCCACGAGAATAATTATCGATACGAATGAGATGAGGTGAAGATGAGGTGAAGATGTCGCCTCGAGAAGAGCGCGGCGCTTCCTCTGGGGAAGTCTTGGGGAGGTCTCGGGGAGGTCTCGGGAGGGTCTCGGGAGGGTCTCGGAGCGCCGCTCCCGGCTCGGCCTCAAGTCCCCGTCTCGCGACCCTCGGAGCGGCAGTCGAGGACTCTGCGGTGAGGTGGTGCGGGGAGACGCGGTCGTGGTCACACACGCTCACCGCTCGCCGCTCACCGCTCACCGCACACCGCTCACAGCTCGCCGCTCACCGCACACCGCTCACCGCTCACAGCTCGCCGCTCACCGCTCACCGCACACCGCTCACAGCTCGCCGCTCACCGCTCACCGCACACCGCTCACCGCACACCGCTCACCGCTCACCGCTCACCGCACACCGCTCACCGCTCACAGCTCACCGCACACCGCTCACAGCTCGCCGCTCACCGCACACAGCTCACCTCTCACTCCTCACCCCTCATCGATCGCTCCTCACCACTCACTGGTTGCCCTCGCTGTGTGCTGCCTGCTGAGTCGCGCACACAGTACACACAGTACACACACAGTAGACAATACAAACAACAGTGCACACACAGTAGACAATACAAACAACAGTGCACACAGTACACACACACATAGTACACACAGTACACACACAGTGCACAGTACACACAATACACACACACAGTACACAATACACACACAGTACACACACAGTACACAATGTTGTGCCACGTCCGACCGCACAGCCGCATGCACACGAGTAAAATGTAAACATTGACAATGCTCCCGTATCCTGTCTGTCAGCATGGCGCGTGTAGACAAAACACAACGCCGCCGCTCTAGAAGCGTGGCCTCTGTGACTCCACCAACACACGCGCCACGTTTGAGCCTCATTGCAGAAACGAAAATGGATTAAGCTTTTCCTATTTATTTACTTAATTACCTCCTTTATAATTTAAAGGAGCTTTCTGGCAATTTTTTTTTCAAATCCATGGCTTTTACCCCCAGAGACCTTTCAGGAAGGCACCATCACGCAACATTAAAGCGCGCTGCTTATAAACTGTTCCCGCTGGTATCTCGAGGCAGAGATCCCACCACGACGCTGCACTCGTGCCGGACTGGACCACGGCAATGGTGCAAATCCGTGCATCTCCCTAAATTGTTACGTCCTGGGGTGAAAACGTGTGTGACTTACAACGCAGCAATGTGTGGTCTTAACTTTCATTTTAAAAAATCAATACGTTCTCACACAATTAATTGAGCGTATTTCAATGCCCCCTTCACTTGACCTGAACTAGTTAGCGGATAACCACATCGATATGACCAATACCAGTCTTCTCCATAGCACGAGTGCTGTTAAATTCCCACAACACGACACCAATTTGTGTAATCCCGGAGGGATTAAGGAATGAACCGCCACCCCCTACCACCACCTGCCCAGCAACGATTTAAACTCGCCACCCTTCTGCCTGTTTGGTTGAGCACTCTGCCGCAGCGCCACCTTATGGAGCAGATGTTGTCAGTTTAACACGACCAACTTCGTCTGTCATGCAGGGCTTTTTTGGGGGTTAGATCGCGTAAATATGAATGTGTCGTTAAACCCGCCACCACCCGACACAGCCAATTAGTGAGGTTTGTCACGTAAACAGAACGTGCCAATTCGTTACTAGTACAGCACTAGTGTGTAGTGTATAGTGTAGTGTATAGTGTAGTATACTGGTACAGCACTAACCGGTGTGTTGGAGAGTAAATCCACAACATTTACAATCCGAGTACGACGTTTCGCCATTAATTACAACTAGCATCATCAGGCGACAGATTTGTGGAACAATCCTCGTGTTTCGATCCGTAAATAGAGACGACACATTTACGCAATCTAACCCAAAATAACATGTATTATGGAGCTGATGTAGATTGCAGGCCATTGTCACGAATGATCCTGCGGCGGCAGCACGGATGCGCGTTGAACTTCGTTCGCACCGTACGCAGCCAACCACGCCAATCGGAGGTGCGGGGGAAGGACAACAATCTAAACACAAAAAGCAGTTCTAAAGAAATTAGTTTTCAATCTAAATTATTTACAAGCGCAAAGCTCCAGTGGATTCCTAATATCGGAAGGAAGAGCTTTCCAGACGGCAGGAGCGCATCTGAAAGCGCGCGATGCAGTGACCGTCTTTGTTCGATTGCCAGCCAAACGCCGCTAGGAGGGCGACGAGCAGGTACAGGACATGTGGGCAAACGCACGGCTCGATCACACGAAGCAAAGTTACATTCGTGCTGCCCAACAGTCGCGCCAGCGGGCGCAGTTAAATATCGGTCACAGGCTGGAGGTGTCTACATCGTCTTAGAACCAGTCGGAAGCTCAATAGCGAACGTACAGACGTGGGGCTACTCTCGACGACCCTGGTACACGTGACTGGTGAAACACAGGCCAAGGGACATCTATTGGTCTGTGCACAACAGAGGGCCTCACCAACGCTGCACGCTGGGCCACACCGCTTCGTGCTTTTTACTGTGAAACTGACAACTGGTGGCAGAACACGAGAAGGCCATTAATGTCTTAAGATGCTTTGCAGAATTGACACGTGCGTGAACAACCCATACACGCCTCGTGGCTGCCTGTTTAAGAAGAGAGCTTGTGTTCTTGCACCTTATTTAACCATATCAGAGCCCTTCCATTTTCGTTGTTTTGGAAAGAGCCCTTGGAAACATAAAATGTTGGGAGTTATTATTTTATGCCTAACTCGACTGTGAGTAATTTCCAAAGTCAGCCTTTCAGCCGAGACGCTGGGCACAATGGCTTGACGCTTTCAAATGCTGATGTCACACGGTCCTGAATGTCCACTCAGCAGCCGCGTCGCTTTGCTAATTCCCTGGAAAATCGATTTGATAGCTGTGGGAAATGAACCGTCGATTCCCCTGCAGTGATTCGAGGATGCCCCACGCCTCTAAGATGAGAACATTGCACGAGCGTTACAACCGATGACAACAGATTTACGAGTCCATTTCTTTCGTAAGGCAAGGTGAGATTTTCAACATTCTATACATTGAGGTTTTTAAGACATTTAATCGCCTTTGTGGACGCTTTGTGGATGTCGGTGATGCCTCCTCCGAGTTATTGACATTTTAAAGATAACCATAGCCCTTTTTTGGCAAAAATATTAAGTAAAAAACATCACAGCTGCCTTATTGCAGTGCACGATGGGTTAATGTATTAAGGCTAAACGCAGCAGCAAGGGTATTTATGAAAGAAACTAAACAGAAGACTGCATTGATTTTGTTTTTGGCAGCTCTTGCAACAAGGAGGCTCTGCAATTTGAACACCGCAATAATTCAGCTTTAGTAAACAATCCGTGTATTTTTCCACAAAGGAGAAATACGCTTCTAAAGTGTACAGTCGATGAGCTCAAGTTGCAGGCGAGTGCACAAAACGCAGCAGGCGAAAGAAAAACCCACCTCGGAATAACGGAACTTCAGTCCAACGAAAATAAATCTTCACAAATTTTAACATTCAGGCTCTCGAACCGACAACTACAGAGTAGGTTTTTGCAGTTTTATTGCACAGATTGTACTGCGTGCTGTTCGGCACGATGTCCGACGTTTCGCTGCACGTGCCGGGGGCTTCGCGTGCACCGGGAGGGAACCTACACATTGCCAATAATCAGTTCCTGAAGCTCCCAGCACGATGAGTGAAATGAAGCATCTCACGACGCACACGGGCCTCAACCCCCGAACACATCAGAGAAGCAAATCGAAGACGAACCTTGCCGACAAAGACAATGGCAGAGATAGATTGCGCGGTATTGGTGTACAAGTGATGTTACAATTTCACTTTTCTTGAAAAAGCGTACTTTATTTGTAAACAGTTAACGCAAGTGTAAAGATCAAACATGTATATCTATAGCCAGCCCTGAGCCTGTTGCGAAAAGTCATCGTTCCCAAAACGAGCGACATACTCTCAATATCCCAAACTTTGGTGACGTCTTAAAATGTCAAGGGCAAATCATGGTGGTGCGCTCGCAAAGGTCCACCGCTCACCCCTCATTGGTGGCTGAGCCGGCAGTGGAAACTCCACAATCCTATGGAGGGGTCCAGTTTCTCTAGAAGACGAGCACCGTCGACTGCTCACAAAGTGGTACTCGCTTTTTCGATTCCGGATGGGCAAAGACGACGCCGGGCTTCGGTATCAACTCGCGATCTTCCCCCCAATCGTCACCCCTTGCGATCTTCATCGACTCGAGTTGAGGTTTGATTTTAGTAGCTAAGCAATCGGAGGGTCGAATTCTTCCGAAGACCGATCCGATCGCTGGAACCCTTTCTTTCAGCCTCTGTGGTCGTCCAGAACCACCGACGTCGAGGCTGTGATCCAGGCAGCTCACGAGGCACCATGCTCGCTCGCGGAGTGAGGCGCTGGGTTTTGTGCCAATCAGCAAAAGCGTCACGACCCGCCACGCCGCAGGGAAAGTCTGGGATCGCCAGTTTTTATCCTGGCCGCAATTTGCGTGTTCGTCTCCCTTAACAATGCTCATTTTACTTCCGTTCGCCCACAATTTTAGTGAAATTTGGTACCCGCCACAATGCGCTGCTGTATAAAGTTCAACGTTGTGATTGAAATTCAAAGTATTATGAAAGTATTTAAATTGAAATGTGGTCTGTTACAGTATTCTGAATATATTTTAACATGTTCTCTTGGGAGTATTTGTACTTTCATTATGCTCTCCTAAAGTATTCCCTGCTATGACAGGAACATTAAGATCGACATTGACAAATAGTGTGGAACAAAAGCCGAAAAGTGCGCAAAAAACGCGTGAAAAAGTACATGCTGGGAACTGCACAGAAAGAGGAACACGTGGATCAGAGAAGACACAGACACAAGCTCTAGACATCACATTGAGCGTTAAGAAACGTGAGCTTGGGCAGGACACGTTGCGAGAAGGGAATGCATGGCCATTGGTTGAGACTGCTGATGGGAGTGGCAGCCAAAATGAGGAGGGCCACGCTTTAAAGGACATCCACTGTGTAGATGCAGCGATGAGTCCGGCTCGTATGAAGATGCGAGGTGGATTATTTATTGCATTTACAGACTATTAGGGATTGATTTTAATGTTTTACCTACGTGACTTTACCGAAAAAACCTAAGAATATTGATTAGGCTTTCATTGAGCAGTGGATGGATCTGGGCAGACGATGAATGTGCTCCCTATAATATAATTTTATTTAAAATGTGGTTCCATTTTCGACTGAAATATAGGATTGTATACATACTAAACTGACTTACATTGGTTCATATTCAACCACAGTGATACATTTTTTAATATAAAAGGTCAAATAAGTTAAGTCACTAACTAAAATTATTTATTATACTTCTTTATACAGCAAAACATCACTCGTTTTCTCATAACTCGTTTTCAGGAGGGTCCTGCCAGGGTTTTGAATATGGGGCAACAATCGATATGTACATTCCAATTGAGTGATTTGCGGGTAACATTTAAATACAAAAAAAATTGGACCAGGCAAACACAATGGGCCGACACTCTTTCTTGTGAACATGGCAGGATCTTCAACGTCCCCTACAGGCACAGACTTTTAGTTGTGAATACGCCCGCAACTAATAACCATTGCGGCCGCTGGATTCGACGAGCAAACCTCTGCGAACAGCGGCGATCTCAGTCAGCCTAAATAGAATACAATCGACCTAACAGCTGTCCCCCCCCCACCACTAATGTCTACTAATTCCCACGCAAGCCTGCATGAAAATTTTAACAAGTGTAAAAAAATATATGTATACTTTTTGATACATTTCACGTTTGCACGCGTAACTTTATTTGGCCCGCATGGCCCAAGTAAGCTGGTCTTCCAGCTGCAGGGACAGTCAGACGTGCGTGATCTCAAAACCGCCGTCCGCAGCCTGCGGCGTGTCCCAGAGAACAGTCATTCGCTTTAACAGTGCTAATTTGGTCTCCTTGTTTTCATCCTCCCAAGATTAAGATAATGCATCAGCAGGCCAAGATGCATAAGCACTGGAGTGGGACGTTTACAGCATTCAACTCCGAAACGACATCGGCGGTGGTTTATAATTCGAAAGTCCAAACTTTCAAACCGTCTTCCTGATATCCGCGAACAATGGTGGCGGCACTTATCTTGTTGGTGGACCTCGAGCCAGAGTGGGAAAACCCACATTCCCAGGCCAGGGGCAGTCCTCTCCACAAGACGTTGGACTCAATGTATTACTTCCGGAGGGATGAAGAGCTGAGTCGAACCCACGACCTTGGTCACCGTGCATCTGTTTTAACGTTTGTGTAACTTAATTTTGTAATTGTGCTATGCTCAGTCTGATAAAACATCTGCCCAAGCCGACTCACACTAAACAGATTTAAAAATGAAAAATTTATTAATGATAGTACAATATTTCTAGTTCTCATCAAACGCAGGTTTTTCCCCTTCGGATTTCTATTTTGCTTCACCGATGTACTTATTTGTTTTGCTTGTCACTTTGGTGATCTAGGGCAATCTTGCAAATGCGACTGACCCGAGGGTATCTCGAGTTCTCACCCCGGTTGAACAAAGTTAATGTGAACACTTTTCAGTGGGGATCATTTTAATGAAAGCGTCACCCGGGTGGGTGCTTTTCGTTAAGGATGCGTTTTTCCAATCTCTGTCGTTGTTGTGCAACGTCCGAGTTCCCCTCGAAGCCTTCCCCAATCCTAACCCCACTGGTATAGCTTCACCATCTTCTCAGTTAGCGTGGCCAGGTAGTTGTGTTGATTCATCTGGAAGGGACAGATGTCAAGCACCGGCTGTTGAGCTGGCAGCTTTTGCAGAAGAGAGCCTGTGGTGGATTTCCAGACCTGCAAAGCGATAAAATGCGTGACCACACACAGCCTTGCGCACCAGCATAGATCCATTCTGTCGCTCGAAATAAACGGCCCTGTGATAAGACAGCCCCAATACTGTATGCACGGCATAGTAATACATCTGCGGAGGGTTACGTAAAAAGAGGATTTGTAATTACGTCGGGGTTGTTTTTTTTCTGAACGTGCTGAACTAGTCAATGAGAATAAATTCAAGGTACAAATCACACGCACGCATAAATTATGTAACGCTTTCCAAACGTAAATTATGTCCTTGAAAGCACTGAATTAGCAGCAGGGAAACTGAAGGGTAGCACGCTGGGGAAAAAAACATTTGCAAATTTGTTTTGATAAATGTGACCAGTTTTCAAAAGGGTAAGTCCCTAATAGCAACACAACGTTATAAAAGAGGCAGATTCATTTTTAACCATCTTTACGAGTTATTCTGCCTGCCGCTCTCTGTTACGGACGGGGTAGATGGATTAGAAATAATGCATAAACATGTTTCAGCTTAATGCGGAAAATTACTGAATTGGGCCTAGATATGACTGGAGGCTGGGGGTGGGGGCGCAGGCAAGGGGTGGGAGCGGCTCCCACCATGGCGCAGTTGGAGGCCTCGTCTCCGGTGCACACCAGCAGGCTGCCGTCGTGCGCGGGGCTCGGGAAGATGGCGTTCTTGTTGAGCAGCTTGCACGTGGAGCCGGTGTGGAACGTCTGCACGGGGTTGCAGGCAACGCGGACGCGCGCCGGGTCTCCGGGCTCCGGGACTGAATCCAGCTCCAGCAACACGCAGCGCACCGACGTCTGGGTCCGGCCTGCTCGCGAGTGCATGGATCGCAGGCACGCACGCACACGCGTGTGTGCGTGTGTTCAACACGTTTATTTGCGTGTACAGCCCGTTTCACAGGCTACTGCTGGATGAGGGACTTCCCACACTATGCAGGTCGTGGGGCAGCTCTGGTTCCAATGCAGTTATTTGGAAGGGGGTGGCGAGTCATTACACCCTCTCCCATCCCCTACTGAATCATAACCATTAATTTAATCATGAAGGGATTGGGGAGGGGATGATGAACATTGACAAAACGACAGCGCACGACAAACATACTCCGTGTAGACCGAAGAGACTGTTGGAGGCAAGTGCTGCTATAGCGAGTACTTATTAAGGCTGGCATGGCACAGAGGGGGTGAGTGGCCAGCGCCACGCCTGGCCGCATTTGTATCTCCAATTCTGATGTTTACACAGCTCACCAAGACATTCATTTCATGCTGGGTCAACCTAGGGACTGGTTGACCCAGGCTGAACTGGTCAGTTATTCGTCACTGTGAGCGGGAATCGAACCAGGGTCGCCGGGTTCGAGCGGGGCGCACCAACCACTTTTGCCGCCGCTCTCCCAACCGCACATGACATACCCACGTATAAACGCACGTACGCACACGCGCACACAAGGGCAGGGCGTCTCACCGGGCCGGTAGGTGACGAGGCAGTGGCGGCTGTGGGGCTCACACTGCACGTCGATGCATCCGCCGCCAGGCTCCGCCGAGAGCGCGTGTGGCACGAAGCTGCCGCCCGGTCGGCGCTCCCAGAAGCAGCCGCCCTCCAGCGTCCCGGCGAGGAGCCCGCCCATCGGCAGGGCCGCCAATGGGGACGCGCCCCCATGCGGGATGTAGCTCAGCGATGCCACAGGGCACCTGGCAAATGTGCGTGCGCACACGCATGTTAGGACGACGGTACGTTTTAGCTACGAGGAGGCACAGCACAGAATGTGTTCTTGGTGTGGAATAACGCGGCCTCTAGAACACCGCAGAAGCAAAAACCGGTGAAACCGTTGGGTGCTCTGTTATTATATTGCAAATTATCAATTGTTGCCAATATACTGCTGGATGAAGGTCTTCCCATGCCACCGAGAGAGGATGTATACATAGGGTTAGAGTACGCAGGGAGTTGTTTGTCGTGTAAAGCACACAAGGCTGGGCCGTCTGAGGTTCCATCACTCACAAATACAAATTGTTAAAATTGTCTCAAATCAAACCAACCAGATGTCCACGACCAGGTCACTCTGAATGCACCCAATCTGAGAAGCGAAGCAATGCCGAACCTGCACTGTGCTTTGATGTTTGCCCACTCGCCTATACCAGGTGTTGTACGCGTGGGGCTGTGGACTGGTAGGTGGCCAGGTGATGTGTAGCAGCACAACAATGGGGTTTTGGTAAACATAAAATATTGTATTTATTGAGGCCGACTGGTTTTAACCTAGTTGCTCGGAGGTTGCAGCCCTATCCGCTAGTACGTGCGGTGGGTTTTCTCCGGGTATTCCAGTTTCATCTCCCTTGCCAAATAGTAATTCATGGCAATGTAGGACCTTACTGAAAAAAAGTGTATTGAGACTCAGTGAGGCCTTCCAAGGTTAATTATAATTTGTATTATATAACAAACATTGAGGCGCCAGCACAGATGATTGTGCGGGTGTGTCTAAGGCCCCACTTGCAGAGTTAGGTGGTGGCCTGCAGACAACGGCCGGGAAAGTGGTTGCCGAGTATTGTTCCCTCATATGTCCAGAGATTTCTCCTGCTGCTCTCTTTCATCGCACAGCTATTAAGTCGTTAGTCAAACTCTGCAAGCATGATTCTCCGACAGTCTTAAGGCAGAATGAGGCTTCCCTAGAAAAAACAATTGTTCTCTGTACGCCAACCATCCGATCGATAGAAATACGAATTACTTATGCAAAAGCCAAGTGAGCCAAGTCAAATTCCCGTTGAGGATTGCATGCGGCGGTGTGGGCGAGCGTGCCGACCTGGCGCCATGTGGGGGCAGCTCCTGCACGTGCGTGCGTGTGTCCCGCATGTCGTACACCAGGATGGTGCCGTTGAGGAGCCCCGCAAAGAGGTACATTTGTTCGTCGCCGCACCAGCAGCAGCTCCACACGGGCTTGCCCGCCTGGTACGTCTGCACCACCGTGTTGCTCGTCAGGCTTGCGGAGAGGGCGATGTCAAATAAAAAAACAAATTAGGACGAATCGTGCGCACCCACGGATTACATTACGCTGTCCAACATAAGCGTTTGTCTTCGACTGGAGTGGAAGGAGTTCGTCCAGTCTCGAAATTAGCCAAATGATGGCACATCCGAGTCCAGCTAATGCAGGGACTTCAGGGTATGGATGATTATTTTCCACGCCGAGCCAGGACCAAAGCAGGGCCAGGGCTAATGACATGTTCATTGCAGTACACAACTGAAACAAAGCATCACCGCATCGTCTACACGCATCTCGAATTGCTCATTGCGTGCGATGCGAGCAACGCGGCTTGGCTCCTGCGTCGGAAAAAAACAATCCGGCATCCTCCCGAACCACACCAGACTGGATCGGCACGGCTCGGCCACGCTGCGAAAAGAGGCATCGGGCGCGCGCCGAGCCCCGGTGGAGCACGCCGGGCCCCACACGCGGCGTGCGTAGCGTGGCACCTGGTGATGCGGACGGTGTTGTCAAGCGAGGCGGACAGCAGCAGGCTGTCGCCGTGGCTGCTGAAGGAGAGGCCACGTATCTGGTTGCTGTGGATGGGCACGTACTGCGTGCTCTTGAGGTCCCCGCCACTGATCTTCTTCACCCCGAAACCTGGCGGCGACGCACAGGGGTCACATGACAAGTGGAGGAAGCGCACAGCACAGGCGTGATGACATTTAGTCCAGTCGATGAAATGAAAGTGGACCATCGTTTTGGAGACGATGCCAATGATTGTGAACAATCGTTCTCATATTAATCTCGATGGAGGTTACCGCATTCTCCAGATTATCAGACACCTCTGGAAAGTAAGGCGCGCCCCAATCTTTGGGCCATTTTTTTAAAGTGCATTTTGTAATCCAGAGAATACGGCAATGCTAATTGCAAGTCAACTTCCTGAATTAGATTACGAACATGCTGCTTTAAAACAGGAAGAGAGACTCTCTCTGGTGTAGGCCAATCAGTTTCAAGGACAATGCATATATTTGTTTGTATCTTGGACCAGAAGTTTGTGTGGTTAATGAAGACTTGATGCCTTGTGATAATAGGTGTCTATTACCCTGCCAGAAAGGGGAAAGCATTTTACTTTTATTTATGACCATCGTCACGGAGTCGATGTGAACGAAAACCATTCCAGTAAATAAATCCTAATGAAACCGAACGCCACCCAAAACCAGCAGCCCTTGCTGAATCTCTCCTCTCCAGATGCCCCCATGAGCCGTGCCTGGCATGAAGGAGGCATGGGGCGAGGGCTGCGAGGCCACGAGGCAACCCTGGGCGGACGAGAAGGCCATGACGCGGCATCCACCACCAGCCGACACGGTGAGGCCCTTGGTGAAGTTGTATATTCGGGAGGTGCCGACGGCGCCGCTGCCCTCTCCCTGGCTCGACGGCGTGCAGCTTGACCCCGCGCCGTATTGGGACAGTGTGGAGCGGAGCTCCTGTCGTGAGCACGGGATGAACAGAGGCGACAGGGGAGCACACTGAAATGCTGGCACAATTGTTTGCTCAATTCACGGCTGGCGGAAGGAAGGGGCCTCCGCTCGAGGGGAGTTCAAGAGAGTGCCTCTAGACGGTATTTGGGCTACTCTTCCACGTTGGCTACACGCCTTGGAAGAGTACCCACCCTTTACCCCACCACACTTAACCTGGCAATCGGCTCGGTTGTACACACTCATTGTTGCTGGGTAGACTCACGCTGGTAAGCAGTGATTTTAAAAGTTGTTTTCTCATTAACAAATCTTAACACTCACGTCAGACCACGTGTGACACACAATCTAGGTACACAATACAGTAAGATGTTTGCTTTTTTGGGCTGGGTTTTCCTCTAACATGCATTTGTTCAATAAACAAATCTTCAAACAATTCACATGATCATTCTAATTAAAAATAATACATTTTCATTATTGTACTCAAATAAAGAATATTCATCATCAAACATCACCATAATCTTCATCATCATTTCCGACTTTGCACACTGCTTATATTTTATCTGATGGTGCTGCGGATTTACCAAACAATTTGTTATCGGAGGGCTGCGAGTAAAATCCCTGTCAGGGTACACAACTCACCCCCATCATCCCTCCGGAGTCAATATAATGTGTTCCATTATGCAAGATATCAACAGCAGACAACCTACGGAGACACGGGCCACTGTCAGAGGATTGTGTAATTGTAAACTAGTGCTGCCCAATTACTCATCGGATCAGACAGATGATTCGACTTTGGCTCCAAAACTTTCAAACGCAGGCCTAGAGACCCGGAACGACACGGCAGTCGTTTGGCAAGACAGACACAACACGAACGTGGGAACCAAGACTCCGTCAGCCACCTGCAGCTGGTGCTTGAGCTTGCGATACTCCTCCGATACCACCTGCATCTGCAGGCGGCACTGAGCCGACTCCAGCTCGGCCTTCCTCCGCTGCACTTGCTGCGTTGCGAGCTCGCTGCCAGGATAAGAGAGAAGTACGTGTCACTGGGGTGGTGTCATGGCCTAGCGGGAGCGCGACTGTCGCTTGCTGCGGATGTTGGCGGCCGGAACCCGGCTGCCACTCTAATTCATACTGCGGGTGTATTTACCATAAGCCAAATGGATTTCAAACGCAGTTAAATTCATATTCAGTCCCTTTTTACTGTTTTATGCCGAATCAATTGTAATCATGAGGAAAAAGCAACGGGTAACGTGTAATGTAAAATAAATGTACAGCCCTTTGTCAGTTAATTGATGACGGCTATGTCGGTTATAGTTTGCTTGACCATGATTCAACATGCTGGTAAGTGCCGTTTAGTGAAGGAGGGGAGGTCCAGGACCGATTGAGATATCACTCACCACTGACGTTTGCTGCGGTCGGAAATACAATTCCAGGAAGCCAAATTTATAGCACGGTGACTAACCATTGCGCCACCGCTCCAACCCCCCTAACACATCAAAACACGAGAGGTAAACATGACACGTGCCGTCAGCCTGCACCTCTTCAAACGCTCCTCCTCGCTCGTGTCCACGGACTTGATCGACTTGGCATAGAGGACAACCACCTCGGAGCGCTTCGCCTTCTTGTTGCACTGTCACACGCGGAGAGAGGGGAAAACACACGCGTTACACACTGCTCGCACTTTCATTTGATTAAGGGTACGTGGGTCCGATCTTGCCACCAAACCCGTGAGAATTCTCGCACCCCCCCCACCCCAACATTGGGCCCCCCGTACCTGTGGGCACCTGCCCCCTTGACCACGGAGCCACTTGTCGATGCAGGAATATCCAAAGAGGTGGCCGCAGCGAAGCGTGCACAGGCGGTGGGATCCTGCATTGGTCCACGCCTCAAAGCACACGGGGCACAGGTCATGTTCCTCTTCGCCCGGTGAAGCGGCGGTGGGCAGCTTGCAGGAGCTCGGCAGCACCGCCCCGGCACCGGCTCCCTCTCCCGCCGACGTCCCTGCACCGAGTCCCTCTCCCGCCAACGTCCCCGCACCGAGTCCCGCCGACCCAGCCACGGGGCCGCCCTGCGCGTAAACGCAGCACAAAGATGAAGCCGCACACACCTGGGCCTCGGCTAGGTTAACTCAATCATGGATAAACACCCGGTGCTGAGTGGATGCGTCAGCACTGGGGAGCCGAAGGCGGCTGGGCGTGTCGCCAGCCACACCACCGCCTCGTGCACCTTGGTGGCTTAATAGGCGTTTGTAAACAGCACTTACCCCTTACAGTCTGATAGAGGCTATAGACAGATCGTTTTCTTTATCTGTGGGGGGCGGGCGCTATCTGTACTTACCGCCTGCAGATCGCTAGGTGGAGCTGCTGTGGGCTCATTATTTGCAGATGGAAGCTGCTCTTCATTTTCATGTCCATCTTCTGACAAAACATCCAGATCTACAGTGTTACAACAGAATGAATTATGGAAGTTATATATCAATGCACAATGAACTTCCTTCAATGTTACGTTTATTAAGCCAGGTGGCACAGTTGGAAAAGCGCTAATCTCACAAATGGAAAGCTGCGAGTAAAAATTCTGGTCAGGAGTCATGGGTCTACTTCCTTGGAAGTTATTAAAACGAGCATCACTTTGCGATAAGTCTAGAGTGGTTGCTCTACGGATGGACTGGCCATCAACACATGAATGTGTAATTTCCACCATAAGCATGGGGTTGCCAAGAGAGATAAGCACTGCCCCACTGCCCGTTTGAGCAGTCAGGCACTATGACTTGACTTTGAAACTTTTTGTGCTTCAAAAAGACTAAAAACTTGGGCCGACTGCTGTTGGGACTCATAATGGCCATGTGAGAGCACTCAGCCTGCACCACCGAGATCCTGCAGTGAAATCCAGACCCCAGCCAAAAATGAAGTGACTCCAGAAGCATGTCTGTGGTGTCATTCTTCCAGGGCTGTTCCCCCACTCCCATCTACGAGCCACCCAGACACTGGCACGAGCCCTCCCACCGACCAGAACTCTACCCCTAACCTTAGTGGTGGCGCTTCACCGGGGCACTCTCTTTGTTATTTTCTTTTGGTGCTCGGAGCAGCGGGGCGCAAGGAGCACCTCTCGCAGTGACCCGGCGGAACCGGCGGCGATCGCGAGCGAAGCTCACCGCCGCTGTCGACAATAGAGGCCGTCTCCGCCTCCTCGGTGCTCTCGTCATATGGGTCCACGTCGGAGCCGCTCAGCTCAATCAGCTCCTGGTTCCCGGGATCCGAGGCCGAATCGGAGGAATCATCGTCGCCGCCGTTGGCTCGCGCAGAACCCAGCACGATCTGCACGTCCCTCTAAACTCGCGCACAGCACAGAGGGGAAGCGGATGCTTAGTTCCTAAGCACGAATCATGAGCGCAGTCTGGCCGGTGAACAACACAGAATCAGGGGCCCTTTTCACACGAGACAATATAGACCGGTTTAATGTAACCATTGTGAGCGAACCCTTTCAGAAAAAATAAGATACCACTTTCAGTAGGTTTTGGCAGTTCTGCTGCAAGCCCTCTCATGTGTTTTCAGGCTGATGTCCAATGTTTCAATCCACAACCTGGGAGCTTCTTCAGGAAGTGAATCGAGCTCATTTCAGTTCAACGTTCAATTCACCTCCTGAAAAAGCTCCCAGCAGATGGAGTGAAATGGCAAACAACACGCGGTAAAAGCTCAAACATGTCCTAGAGCTAGAGTACTTTTGGCAGGAAATGAAATCCTGCCAGGTGAATCGCTGTCATAGGAGTGTATAACTTCCACCGCTATTTCAGGGTCAGTAACGGAGAAGCGAACACCTCCCAGCCTTCGTACGAGCCTCGAGACTTTCACTCAGGAGGCTGAGACTGTCACTGCCATTTCACAAAACTCACCTGCATAAGCGTGGCTCCCTGCGCACGGAAGAAGCTGGCGAGAAGATTTGAAGACACCTCATGATGGGTCCTGGCGGCACCACTCCCGACACCTCCACCAGTCCTAGTGGATCTCCGTGTTGCCGCCGCAGCCGTTGCCGCCGGAGCGGTTTCCAGCAAAACGCCCGCCCTCGTGGACCGTGCGCTCCGAGTGTCGTGCGGCCGCGGCCGCGATTGGCCCGACGCCTCTCCGAGCGCCGCATACGTCCGGAAACGCCACGGCCTCCTTCTGGACAGACCAGCCGTTCCCTCGACTCCACTGACATGCCGCTGCTGTATCGCTGCTTGTGCAGCAGCAGTGTTAGCTTCAAGCGTTTCAACGTTTTCATACATAAGCAAATTTGCGACCTCGCCTGGGTCGCGATCGGCACTGTAGGGGAAAGCTGTGTGATGTTGATTTGTGGAGCTTGTAGGTTCCTGGTTGTCGTTGATGGTAAGGGGAACAGAGTCTTCGAGTTGGAGATTTATGTCCATGATGCGGCGGTTTGGCTCGGGGTCTACAGCGAAGGGGTCAACTGCGTGCTCTACCTCCATGTGTGTGTCTCCTCCCTGCTCCATGATGTTGCTGAACACAAACCCTGTTACGCACGTGCAAAAGATAAAGAGGTAAAGGTGCAGCCCTGCAATTACTTGCTCACACCATTGCTGGCAAAAAATCCACCACCAGAGAAGAGATCTAAAGAGCACCTGTCGAGATAATTTTCTATGATTCTTCCTTACTGGCCAGACATTTTGAAGAGTACCCGCATTTTAACTCACCACATGAGATGTGCTGGCCGGATGTGGTATCACAATTTACACTACTGGGTGGACAGAGGCAGAGGGATTTAAAAAATGTGCCCATTGCTTTTACAGGCAAGTAAGTTAAGTGATATACTAGGAAGACGCATGTCATTTGGACATGACCATCCAACAGTCCCTACCAGTCAGCCAACCTTGTATTCTAATAGAGCCCTGTCTCTCTCCACCTTTCTCATGCCTTCTCTGTGCTGTATATCCCAATGTATCCTGATTGTTTGCTTTGTGTTTGCGTCTGTTTCTTATTTCCTATTTCCCCTCTCATTCCTTCACTGTATCTTACCCAGTTCCCTCACTCATCTCTCTCCCTGTTTCTCTCACCTCTCAGGTTTGCTCTCCTTATTCCGTCTCCCATTCCCATCTCAATTACCAATCTCTAATCCTCTCTTCCATTGCTTGTTGCGTTCATTCACTGTTCTATTTCCCTTTCTCGCTTTCTTTCCTCTCCGTTTCATGCTTTTCTACACTTTCAGGCTCATGCCTGTGACCAGGAGAATTTATAAGTTGGTAGATCACGCCGAGACTGTGGCACAAACATCTAAAACTGCAGAGACACCGGCCGGGCATCAGGTAATCGGGAGAACACCGAGTAGGTCGCCCAGCTACCTATGCAGGTTTTTGGAGTGACATTTGCTACTCTCTCTCAAAATTTTAGCAATCTTTGGAAGAACGTAATCAACCAAGTAGGGTGTTGATTGTTATGTTAGCCGACTCTCTGTGTTGGATTGCATTACATTTCTAAGTTTACTAGGTTTGTTTTCTCATTCATTCGTACCTGATGATGATTGCTTGTGTTGCAATCGAACCGTCGTATTCTATTATTTAATTGATTTTCTTTCAACGTGACTTTACCGAAAGAACCACAAAGTAATTTGCTACTATGTATGGGTTTTCTGCAAGGCGCTCTGGTTTTCGTCCCACGTGTTAAACACAGCACAGTACACACTTAGCAATGGACCAAACATCACTTCCTGAAGAAATAAAACCGTCTTTTTACTAATTTGAGCATTTTTTGTTTTTTAAAAAGGGCATTAAATTAGTATTACTATGAATCTGAATGGGATGTCGCATGGCAAAATAAAGGATCTAAAAGACTAAGTGAAAGTAACAGTGTACAATGTAACGGTTCATTTTACACTGGCACGCGTCTATAAAAATGTGTTTGAATAGTGTTAATGAAGAGCATTAACATGTGTTGTATTAACGGTTCATTGCAGAAAGGCTGGTCCAAAGCTTTAGTTAGAAATGTAAGAAATAAGCACTGCCCAGCTGTTGCTGGCAAAAAATAAGGGTGTTGTAATTACATTGGCGAGTTTCCATTGTTTATCTGATTTTTTGAAACTGCACATCCGATTAGCACGGTTGGCTATGCACGATACAAAAGAAGTTCAACATATGTACATGCATGGAGTGGAAACTTCACAACACTTGAGAAATTGTCCATCCTTTCTCAACATCCCATTCGCATTTTTTTTACAAATAAAAAATACTGTACTTTATCAACAATTACTAAAACCTAATTCACTACTATACAGTATATTGGTCCTATATTTCACAAGGTACTAGTTACATAAAACAGCTTACATAACATATTCCCATTGGTTTTTTTTCTTCATTTAAATCAATATTATATTGTTTTCGAGTGGTGGGAGCAGTGGCACGAGTACTCTGCTCAGAACCTGGTGACCTCAACTCAATTTTCATCCAACACGAACATAAATCAGCAGCGAGTGATATTGGACCGGTCATTGGCACCCACATCACGAGCGAACCTGGGGGTCAATTACAATTTTAATTGTGCAATTTGTAACAAATAGCATGTGATTGTAAACGTGATTACTCTAAACTGTTTTTTTTGTAAATCATAACGTACCGCGGGTCTTGCATAGTGCAGTATACTAAAAATATTTTGACAGGCACAAATAGTTTATTGACAAAGGGCTGTGAATCATTGTTCATTGCTAAATAACTAATCGACAATGTAACCTGTTTATGAAACAGATGAAATATCGTAGAAACTAGCTCGGTCTCAAGGCATGCTAGTCATCATCATCATCAGCCATGATCAATCCACTGCCGAATGAAGGCTTCTGCAAGCCTTTGCCACTTGTCACGATCCTGTTAAGTGATAATAATCCAACAATCACCTGCAGGGTTCCCCCACTTTGCAATTGCTGAGGCACAGGCCGTGAGACCCCAAACGACGAATACTATCCGTGCAGTGAGGTAGGAACTCGGTGCTTCACCTCACGTGTGACAAAGTGTTCCAACTTCGTACGAATTTGCGCTTCGTCAAGTCAACGTGGTTTCTCATTCAGACGACCGCGAAGATGGGGTGCTTTTCTTCACTGTACAACCAGTGGAGGAAATTCCATATCCCCATGGCGGGACCGGTCACTCCATGGGGTGACCACCGTTCCCACCTACTACAGTGGGAGGAGGTACACTACTGAATGCGTATATGAATTCAACTTAATTACATGCGCACGTGCATTTAAACATGTTACGTTCATTCATGTAAACCCGACGTGAGGTACCTACAGGCAGCACGCACCGAGTTACGCACGAATCGGAATCTCGCCGATACGAGGACGCAACGTGGGTTAGACAACACGCAGGCCGAGGGCAACTCCGTGAAGAGAAACACGCGGGCTTGGGCAGGAGGCCCTCGTCGCGAGAAAGAGGGGCGACGATTATCGATGGTCAAGGTTCGCGACGGAGGGCGGCAGGGTCAGGAATAGCACGGCTCCGAGAGGACGTCCCACAGCCGAGATGCAAATCAGCTCGCGTGAGGGCGATGGTTGGGGTCGTTGGCATGGCAAGATCGCGAGAGATGCGGACGGCTCGGAGTGTGGGGGGGAAGGCCTTCATCCAGCAGTGGATTGACCATGGCTGACGATGATGAAACGCTGGCGACGGGACTAGGCCTCAGTAGCAGACAGCAGCTAACGGGTACTTACATTCCGCAGATATTTCTCGGCTCGCGCTCGGTTGTTATCGCTCTGCGTGCAATAAAACGACGCTAGTACTCCTCGTTATTTGACGTAAATTTAAAAACAACAACAAGAATAAGAAGTTTATCGCGCCCAGCGTCTTCGCGGTCAACGACTTCGCGCCCGCCTCACGCCGTCGACTTCCGCCGCGGGGCCGCTCCCATTGGTCGCCGGCGGGGCCACGTGACGCGCGCTCGCAAAATACAAAACCGTCGATTTATACCTCGGATTATAAGACGCAGCCTCTTGATAATTTTTTTCTTTTAATTAAAAAAAATAAAAATTTGAGTTAGGTTGTTGATGTTTAAGGCTTTGTGTGCTTCTCAATAAATGCCGGTGAAAATGTTAATCTAATAGCTTTCATCTGGATTTTGTTTTATTCAAAAATACCGCCGAAACCCATGTATGTGCAGTGCTCTCTCAAACTGCTATTCACTCACACTGACCGATGTGATCCATAATAGAGTTTTTTTTGTGTTAGATCGCGTAAATATATAAATGTGTCTTTAAAACCTGCCGCCACCCGACACAGCCAACTAGTTAGGTAAACAGAACGTGCCAATTCGTCACTAGTACAGCACTAGTGTGTAGTGTATAGTGTATAGTAGTGTAGTGTATAGTGTAGTATAGTAGTAAAGCACTAGTGTGTAGTGTATAGTGTAGTGTATAGTAGTGTATAGTGTAGTATACTAGTACAGCACTAACCGGTGTGTTGGAGAGCCAAGCCACAACATTTAGAATCTGAGTACGACGTTTCGCCAGTAATTACAACTAGCTTCATCAGGCGACAGCCAGATTTGTGGAGAAGTCCACCTGTTTCGTTCCTTATATCGAGGCGTAGATGTGGTGACCACGCTTCTGCGCTCTTGCGCCACGTGGGTGAGGAAGGGTTTCTGAGTCCTTGCTGTCTATTTTGTGTATTGAAAAAGCCGTACCAACGGTAACCCCTATTGAAGTCAGCTGCCCTTCGTATAATCGTAGGCATGCATTTAAATAATGAGCTATTTGATGATTCTCTTCCACGCAGCACTAAGGCGGTAGCTATCCGAACAGTTGAAGTTATTTCTATTTATTTTGATTTCGCTAGATTCTCTAATTAGTCTTGGCCAGTAGTAGCTAGATTTTCACGGAACTTCAACATTATCAAAATTAATTGAGTGTCCTTGTTGTTGGCACGCGTGTTATGCTACTGCTGACAGTTGTATTTGTACGACATCTTCGTTCATCAAAAAACTCTGAACATATCGTAAATATAATCAAAAATATGTGGGGGGATATGGCGGGTGGTGCAAACGTTAAAAGGCACCGCGTTGCGTCACGCGCACGTGTTCATCCGACACGGGGGTTTGGGTTCCCTCTCGTGCAGCGGTGAACGCTGCGCTACGAACCTGGCGAGCCGGGTTCGATCCCCGCTCACGGCCAACACCGGTGACGATTATCTGTACCGGTCCTGGGCCTCCCCTAGGTCGACTCGGCCTCAAATGAGTACCCGGTGCGATGTGTTTTCAGTTTCAGTTCCATTTATTTGGTATAGCCCTGTGAGCCATTCGGCTCTTGAATCGGGTGCAACCGCAACAAACAAAAACATGAACAAGAAAACATCTTAAAGTGAGTAAGTGACTATATGCAAACAGAAAATCCAAGAAAATCCGGCAAAATATTGCAGAAAAAGCACCGTACACCACGCTGTGTGCAAAAATCCCAGTGGGATGCAAGTCAAACAACCACAAGACAACTTAGATTAAGGCCATCGGTTTAACTCCGTACTACAACAAACAAACAAGGCCAAAGGCAGCCGGGCGTGGTGTTGGCCACCATGTGCCGTGCCGGCCTTTACAGGTGCTCGCAAACAGCACTTGCCCCTACGGTCTGTTGAGGCTACACGGGGGGCCTTTGTCTTTGTGGATGGGTATGGAGGAAGTAGTGCGCGCGCAGTGCGCGTGCGCACTGAGGCACGACAACGCGGAGGAAGTCGTTCCTCCTGTGGTCGACGGGTGCTGGAGGTGAGTCGCCGGGCGGATCACATTCAGAGGCGCGACGCGGCGGCCACTCGCGGGTCACGGCGCTGCTGTGGGACTCGCGACTTTGGCCACGAGACGTGGTGGTGGTGGTGGCCGTGGTGGTGGCCGTGGTGGGAAGGCCATCGATTGGGTTTGTGTGGTGGTGATGGGGGGAGGGAGATTGGGGGAGGGGGGAGATGGGGGGGAGATGGGGGGGAGATGAGGGAGATGGGGAGGGAGATGGGGGAGATGGGGGGGGGAGAGAGGAGGGAGATGGGGGGGGAGAGAAGAGGGAGATGGGAGATGGGGGAGGGGGATGTGGAGATGGGGGGAGGGAGATTGGGGGGAGGGAGATAGGGAGATGGGGAGATGGGGGGGGGAGATGGAGGGAGATGGGGGGAGGGGGATGTGGAGATGGGGGGAGGGGGATGTGGAGATGGGGGGAGGGAGATGGGGGGAGGGAGATGGGGGGAGGGAGATGGGGAGATGGGGGGAGGGAGATGGGGGGAGGGAGATGGGGGAGGGAGATGGGAGATGGGGGGAGGGAGATGGGGAGATGGGGGGAGGGGGATGTGGAGATGGGGGGAGGGAGATGGGGAGATGTGGGGAGGGAGATGGGGAGATGGGGGGAGGGGGATGGGGGGAGGGGGATGGGGGGAGGGGGATGGGGAGATGGGGGGAGGGGGATGGGGAGATGGGGGGAGGGAGATGGGGAGATGTGGGGAGGGAGATGGGGAGATGTGGGGAGGGAGATGGGGAGATGGGGGGAGGGGGATGGGGGGAGGGGGATGGGGGGAGGGGGATGGGGGGATGGGGAGATGGGGGGAGGGGGATGTGGAGATGGGGGGAGGGAGATGGGGAGATGTGGGGAGGGAGATGGGGAGATGGGGGGAGGGGGATGGGGGGAGGGGGAGGGGGATGGGGAGATGGGGGGAGGGGGATGGGGAGATGGGGGGAGGGAGATGGGGGGAGGGAGATGGGGGGAGGGAGATGGGGGGAGGGGGATGGGGGGAGGGGGATGGGGGGAGGGGGATGGGGGGAGGGGGATGGGGAGATGGGGGGAGGGGGATGGGGAGATGGGGGGAGGGAGATGGGGGGAGGGAGATGGGGGGAGGGAGATGGGGGGAGGGAGATGGGAGATGGGGGGAGGGAGATGGGGAGATGGGGGGAGGGGGATGTGGAGATGGGGGGAGGGGGATGTGGAGATGGGGGGAGGGAGATGGGGAGATGGGGGGAGGGAGATGGGGAGATGGGGGGAGAGAGATGGGGGGAGAGAGATGGGGGAGAGAGATGGGGGGAGAGAGATGGGGGGAGAGAGATGGGGGGAGAGAGATGGGGGGAGAGAGATGGGGGGAGAGAGATGGGGGAGAGAGATGGGGGGAGAGAGATGGGGGGAGAGAGATGGGGGGAGAGAGATGGGGGGAGAGAGATGGGGGGAGAGAGATGGGGGGAGAGAGATGGGGGGAGAGAGATGGGGGGAGAGAGATGGGGGGAGAGAGATGGGGGGAGAGAGATGGGGGGAGAGAGATGGGGGGAGGCCCTGGGGGGGGGGAGGCCTTCATAGACCACGGCTTGATGATGCTGATGGATAAACTTACAAAGTGATAGTTTGATGTATAAACTTCCAGTGTATCCATCAAACTATCAGTTTATCCATACGCCGCCGTGAAGACGCCCGTATGCATTATGTTACAACAGTAATCGTATTGTACATACGTTTCCGGAATTGGCAAAAAAAGTGTTTAAATAGTAAATGGATAATATATTAATGTTAATTGATTCTTAATTTAAAATGGCTCTACGAGCCCCTGAGAATAATTTACGGACCCTCAAAGAATTCCCGAACAATGGCATGTTGTCTTGTTACTGCTGCTGATGATGCATTGGGAGCGGTGATCACGGCATAAACGAATGATTCAACACATTCCGTGTGAAAGAGAACTCGCGTAATTGTTGACGTTTCGGTTAAGATCCATCGCCTTGGTTGTTACGAAGCGCCGAAGAGAAAAAGAGGACCATTACCAGTAACGTCGCCAATTCTGTATGTTCCTTCTATATTAGTGTTAGTGATGAAAATCTCTCGTCAGAATCCTTGGGGCAATGATAGCCTCGTATAATTATACAGAGCCAAACGATTCCCGAATGTGCCTCACTCTGACCATGTGCCCCTAATATTACTTAACATTTATTTTATTACATTAGATACATATTTTGGTAACAGGTAAACGTGGGTCATGAATTATTGTTTCTGTTCCTCATTTACAGTGGCGCTGGTTGACACGGAAGGCGGCCCCTTGAAAATGACGCAAGACTTCAAAGGCCAGGTTACGCTTCGGATTTTTCACGGGGTAAAGGACCTCCAAAAGCTATGGACAGAGAATCATGAAGACAAGAAACAACTTCACCAACTCATCTACGATGCCATCAAAGGTCAAATAACTTTATTGTTCCTTGGCCGTCACCCCTGTCGTCCCCATTCACTTGCGCTCAGTCTCCGGCCGCATGAGACACACATCTTCAGAACGTCCCGTAACCGATCATTTATCCATCACTGCAAACATCTTAGTTGAACTAATCCGGTACTAGAGGGAGATATATTTGTTTATCTGGAATGACTGCGTTTCTATTTTACCACACGCATTCACTTCTGTGACTGTATGGGCTTCCTGCATTGTGGCCTGCCAAAAATGTTTGAAAGTCCTATTTGTCCCGCAGCAAGGGTAAAGGTTTCCTGCTCCTGTCCTATGGATATACTGGTGTATATTAAGGGAATGTGGAGTTTCTGGTCATTGTGGCAGCCAGCGTGGGTGAGCGTTGGCCCGTTTGCTCGTTTAAGTGTGAAGACGCTTTGACGTGACGTGTCTCTGCAGGAGACGGTGATGATCATCCGGTCATCTTGAAGGTACACAGCACGCTGTTTGGCGTGGACCTGCGGTTTGACAGCAGGACGTCGTGCTCAGTGTTTCTGAATCACTACATGAATGGGGACATGGAGTTACAGCTGAATCGAGGCCCTGCATCAAACCATCAAGACAGATACACCATCTCCCTCCAGGTGCGAGATCAAGTCCTCGACAAGCGCGACTTCCATTTGAGCAAATGGCTCTGTCTCATCGGCCAAAATGAGGTGAGCCGCTGCTGCGATCATGGTGGTACGCAGGATTGTCAGGAATTGAGGTGGCTGAGTGCATGGCCGTAGATTGGTGTTGGGGGGTAAGGGGAGGGGCAGAAAGAGACAAGTGTAGGATTCTTTGTTTAATCGTAGCTTAGTTGACGACTACATGCAATTTGTGTATTTCGTTCAGTAAATGTCTTATTCGAGATGACTAAAGCAGTCAATAGTTTAATCCACTATTAGTTATAAAAATTTGTGTGAGGGGGCGTGTTATTTTTCCTCCCCCTCAATATTATAGGTCGGCCATTCATTGAACTTGGTAAATCTTTAAAAATGTATATATAGCCAATTAACAGTTTTGGTCTTGTTTGGTGCACTGTGGTCTCCAATAACATGACTTGATTATCATTTGTCTACGTCTTCATTCAGGCCAGTTAATTTCATCCCATCATAGTCCAGCCCTGCTTTCATCTCTGGTGGGTAGTCGTAGTCATTATCACGCTTAATTATTTTAGTCAACCCATAGTCATAGTTTACAAAAAAACAAAAAAAAACTGGTCTCCAATGACGACAAAAGCCACCATTTTAAAATTGTCTTACATTTAACCCAACACATTTCCATCTTTCTCTTCTCCTTTGGTGCTCTGCTTTAATGGCAGTTCCTTAGACACGTGTCAGCTGGTTGCCAGGGCACACTGAGGGCATGCTGGTGGTGAATGCAGTGTCAACTGGCTTGTTCTGCTTCCCTCCACAGCCCACGGCCTTGCAGGATGACGAGATGGAAAGAATGCAACAGGATTTGTCGATACTGAATTTGAACCCTAGGGATGCGAGTGGAGGTGACCTTGTAAATTCTAATGCTGGCCCGAGTTCATCTTGTCAACTGGGGGGCAATCGGTCAGCCAGCAATGTGGATTCGTCACCGCAAGCTTGTACTCAACCGGCCATTCCAACTCATGATGCATGTCTGAGCGCTCCAATGGTCATTCCAGAGAACACGTTTCTTTTCCAAGAAATACTATATGGTGAGTGAAATTTTTGTACAAATATTAGAGTTTGTGACCAAAACTAAGAATTCATGCCAATGAAAGGGAGGCTAACATTGACTAGACTTCTATCGGTGGTAATACACTGAGATTCAAAACTAAAAGAAAATTGTGAATTAAGTGATGCACTCTATGACTGTGAGGACACAGTGTACTGCCTGATGTCACGTGAAATGAAGCATCGTTAGCCCAGCCGCTGGCCCTGCTTGGCCCTGAACCAGATTTAGATTACTTGTGAGGCCAGAGTGTCACGGTTTAGTTCCAACTCGGTAGAGCAATTAGCCGGTGGGAAACCACCCATACCGTGAGGTTTTCCATGCTGGCTTGGCGTGGTTGAGCCAGTGGAGAAGTGGTGCTTGTTACTCAACCCATTGGCTGCCCTGGGCCCTATTCGTCTGATGAACCTGTGTCTTGGTCACACCCACTCAATGTTAACCCCACTGACCTCGGTTGTGTTGACTGGCCAGTCCCACTCCCATCACACCGCCACCCCCACCCTCTCCAATAATCACCTCTACTCCAAGCTTGTCTCCCATTGTCTACAGCCTCTTGAGATGCAGTTACATTCATATTATCATCACTAGTTCGTTCATTAGGAAACATTCTTGAGGTTCACATCTCTTTTCGATGCAGGTCCTAGCATGATGGCAACAAAACATGAGTTCCACATAAAACATAATTATATAAATAATATTTTACAGCCCGATGTCAATCCACTGCCTGTTGTGGAGGCCCATCTGCGAGCAGCGGCATTTGCAAGCAATTGCTCGCATCACTGTCTTTGCTGAAATCCCAACGATGTAATTGAATTGACCGTGCAAATAGGCGCGATTTTTGCATGATTGTGTGTTGCACAGACGACCGGCAAATCTCCGCAGACGATCACAATAACTTCGCAAAAAAAGTGGGCAACGGTTGGAAGCCTGTGGCTCGGCAGCTGATGAGAACGTGCAAGGGCCTGGAGGACCCGACCATCGAAAACATCGCTCATGAATACAACATTGTCTACGAGCAGGCCTTCCAGATGCTGAGAAAGTTCATGCAGAGCGAGGGAAAGCGAGCCACCTTGAGCCGTCTCGTAAAGGCTCTCGTGGATGAGCAGCTGTGCAATGTCGTAGAATGTCTGCTCGGCATTTAAAAGGGCTGGGTTGCGATGTCTGCACTGCCAAGGCTCTTGTACCTCTTACCCACTGCCATATCAAAAGCTGAGCCAGCACAACCTCATGCTTGAATGAAGTCGACTCACTTCTTGGGCAAAGGGTCTTTTCAACAGCACCATTGGATGAGACAAAATCCTTGTGTCCTCTTACAGGCAGGGTTGGGAATAATAAGAAATTATTGAAAGTAAATGCCCAATAATGTTTTATTTTAATTGGCTTATTTAGATAACTGACAGTAATATCCTCACCACTTAAAACTGGTGCATTAGCTGCAGCGAGTAACAGCATTTTAAGATAATGGGAGTATTTCATTGTGCATTATATAATTCCCTGGGACCCGTTGGAGTTGGATCCTGGTGGCTCCCACACCCCCGAGTATATTTTTATGGGTTTATTTTGGGTTTCATGCAAAACCGAATGTATTTATAAGAGGACGGAGCCATGATGTAACCATTCGGTGTGAAGGTTGCGTAATGTTTCTTGGAAGAATTCGCCAATGCATTGGTAAAATGTTACCCTACAGGTTTCTGCGACATTTTGCATGGGTATTGCCGATTTGTTTGTAAAAGACTTCGAACAGTTTTTCAATGAATCTAACATGCGTTCAAGCATTAAGTGTGCAACAGTTAATGTATGTACTTGTACAGACAGTCCCTTCGTCAGGCCACTGCTGGTTGAGGGCCTCCCTACGTAGTGTGGATTATAGGGGGCCACTTGATCATACTTCACCATAATGGCACCTTGGTAAAGTACAATTTTGCTGCACTGCCAAATGCTGCCCACTAGATCTAGCCCCGCAGCCAAGCAGTCCAGGCTCAAGCCTGCTTAGTTTCCGAGATCAGGTGCATTCCATGTAATTTGGTCAAAGATGTTCATGTATGTTAGATCTGAAAGCGTCCAAGTCCAAACTGTATTTGGCAATGGGTGTGTTGGCAGACTTTTTTACGGCGATATCAGAATATAGTTGGTGGATCACGAGGAGTGTGAGCCACGAATAGACTGATGGGGATGAAGCGTTCGTAAGTGTAGGAAGCCGATGAACAGTGGAGGTCTTTGAGCAATGCAGTATTCCACATTTTCCTACCGTTCCGTAAGCATTCTTGATCAAAACACCTCCCTGAAAACGTCTTAAGACTCAGTGAGGTTTTGCACCTTAATCTATGAATTGTTCCCCCCCCCCCCCCCCGCATCTTGCCTACGAAGTTTATTTGAAATTCTGCATCAAAATTGTAGCCTCATCATGCTCCAAACATTAGAAACTTCCTATTGCGGTACCATAGAAAATGTAATATTTTGTTTAATATCCAATTTTGTTGCGTGCTCAGCCAGGTGTGGTGCATTGAGACAGGGCAGGATGTCACTTTCCTTTTGTAGGGGCCAATCATTGGACAAACTTTGTTCACTTAGCACAAAATTGTTCTAAAATTTGTCAACCCCAGAGGTATGATGGACTGAGTTGACACTTGACCAAAATTTTAACTTGCAACAATTTGATTGCAAGTTGAGCACTGTATTCTTCCAGCCCTATGCCAAATTTATTTAGTTTTACAAACTGGTACACTTTACAAATGATATAAAGATTTGTAGCAATAATTGCCAGTTTTGTCTTAGATGTTAGATTTTTTGCAAATTTTACACATTTGGGGATGAATTGTATTTTTATGCCTTTTTTACCCATGGATTCAGGTTTTGGTAATTTTTACTCCTTCAATTACGAAGTATATTTTTTATTCGCAACATGTACTTTTGATGCGACCGATCCCTCCAATAATTTTTATATATAGTATACAAATAATCATGATTAAACTTAAAATAAGTCAGCATTGTACCATTACTGTATGCAAACATCACTTGCCTGAATGCGAGATTTGAGGTTTAAGGCCTCCGGTATGATTCTATGCAAGTTACCCCACAGTGAATGCATGAATGTCATAGACTGTTTCCATTGAGGACAAACAAAGTTGATCATTCATACAATACATTAATGTAATTTGAGTAACTTTACCTATTCCAATACTGTACAAAATTATCTCTTTCAACATTACCGTTTCCAGTCATTTACATGTGGTTTTTAGTTTGTTCCTGAGTATACTTGGATGATCCGTCATGTATTTTAAAAAGGTTGCATTTATTTGTCAATGTGAAGGACTTATATTTTTAGCCATCAATTTTCCAAACAATTCTTACCAAGTAGCCCTTATTAAAATGTTTACAAATGTATTGGAAATGCAGTTTTTTATTATAACACAACGTTTGAGCCACCCACATTGAACAGAATAAAATGTCAAGCCACAATGGATTTAATCACTCATTTATTATATTGTAATAAACACTCTTTGGTTCTTTCGGTAAAGTCACGTAGAAAATAAAATAATAGAATACGACGTTTCGGTTGCAACACAAGCAGCCAATGGTAAAACACAGACACGGAAACAACATAGGCAGACACATGCAGAGACACACCGAGCGAGACACATCAAGACAAGACAACTTATCTGTGCTGACACCTTAAATAGAGGG
Organism: Lampetra planeri; assembly: GCF_965212315.1. NCBI lineage: Eukaryota > Metazoa > Chordata > Hyperoartia > Petromyzontiformes > Petromyzontidae > Lampetra > Lampetra planeri. Next base: position 762,408 of record NC_136160.1, read on the forward strand.
GGGGGAGGGGCCGGGGCAGAGATGATGGCTGCTTGTGTTGCAACCGAAACTTCGTATTCTATTATTACTTGATTTTATTTTCTACGTAACTTTACCGAAAGAACCAAAGAGTAATTACTGCAGTCACGAAAGCTTCGAATCTAGTTTGTATTAAACACATTCATATTACTTCGTGGTGTTGTTACTAAATATGCTTACAAATTGAAAATGACTAATCCATGCAATGAACAAGCATTTCAAAGACAATTATCATCAGAGCCACAAATTTCCAATTGGAATGTATGTGAAACTCGGGTAATGAATACACGTAGGCGGAAGATCACAGCTTGTGAACTACGCTGCTGTGGAGAAGAATTTTACATGTCCTGTGGACAGAAAAACTTACTTAAGTGTACTGTGAGATGTGAAAAAGCTAGACTAGTCAGACAATTATAGACAGAAAGCAAAGTAATTTGGACACCCAAGCTTGGTGTGATTAGAACAATATAGAAGGAAAAACGTAGAGACCTAGATAGTGCATTTTAAATGTAACGGGGAGGACTGCATATGAATGTTAGAACAAAATCGCAGTGTGGTCACAAATATTCAGGAATGACCAGAAAAAAGGTTGGAATTCTAATAAAAACCCAGTTTAGGTTATATACACTTTTGGTTGGGTTTATGGTCGGGCCCAACCTTATCGTGGCTAACGCCACACCAGCCTTGGCAGCAGTATCCAACTTCCTGCAGAGTCGCAATTAGAAGATCATCGACATACATAAAATACGGTGGATCAGTAGGGAGCCACCCCTTTCCCAGCGTAACGATCGCCTTCCCATTGGAACAATCGTAGCATGATTGAAGGCATCTCAGACTATTATAATATGTTGAATAGTCCAGGAGCAAGAGGGCATCCCGATTAGAATGTATGAACTGTTTGTCATCTGAAGAAAACCCACACATGCAAGGGGGAGGGGGGGCAACACTCAATCCCTTACAGAAGGAACAGATTATATTACGCAATGCCATCTCTGTACCAAGTCAGGGAATGGCACCTCAACGCCTACGGGAGAAATTTCGCAATATTTGTGCAATCCACCAACCCTTGCCTCCAGTGCTGGATCATAGGTGTGCATAGCCACCACCGCCTGACTAGATACATAGCCAGGCTGTATATCGCGGCTCGAACTCAACTTCTAAACTTAATTCATGGGGGGAGCGGCAAAAAGGCTTTTTAAGTCACGGCCACGTAAGTTTAATTTCCAGCGCTATAGCCTCCGCATCGATCGTGCATTGGAGCTGCCGCCCTTGAATCAACATATAAATGTTGCTCCCTACTGTGTGGACCGGAAGCCACTTGAAGGGATCTGAGAGGGAGCTCTGATCTCTGCTCACGTGGGCTATTCTCAAACATTGGCGGTGGTTGGTGGGGGGGTCGCACTGCTTTGCGAAAGCCCCGAATTAATTTTTGATCTCATGGCATGACACTGATAGCACAATTCAGATAAAACTGACGGATAAGACAAAAATGGGAATGACATCGCCAATGGTGTCACTAAACACTGTAAAGCGGCACTTTGGCCTGCAACTCTAACCGTTTTTTGTATCGCAAACGATACACGCACGTCGGGGGCACGGTAAGGCACAGCGCCTTCACATCCTGTCAAGGTCGGCGAGCTTGCGCTTCCTCATGTTGCTGACGATGGCCGAGGCGGTGAGCTGCGAGGCACGGCCCTGCTCCCACGCCGCCAGGGCCTCCAGGCTGCGCTGGCCACGGCGGAACAGCGCGCGCTCGCTCACGTCCAGCGGCGCCGTCAGCGCCGACGTGTCCTCGTCAAACGCGTTCTGACACGCGTCCATTACGCGGCGGAAACGCCCGGAGAATGCCTGGCGGAGTGGAGACACGTCGTTGCATTAATCATTAACTGGACAATTTTTATCCCCCCCCCCAACTCAAATATCAGTTTAGAAATATGGCAGTCAAATTAGGACGATGTTATTTCCAACTGTATGACATCACTTCCACTTCACATTTTGCGAGACATTTTTATTATATAAACGCTGGCATTTGAGTTGGGTAATTGATGTTGGGTAGTCAATGTGTAATATTCGTGCAAGAACATATGTTTACATGTACATTCAGTTAACACAATTATTTGTTTGCATATTTTAATATCTGTTGTGCCACGTGAAAAACGAGAAATGAGTCAGAGGCCAACGTTTGCTATGGTCCAACTGTAGAGGCTGATATCACGATAGATGGAATCAGTCTAAAATTTACGCTCTTCGGGAAAGAAACTTGTCGATAAAATGGTGCAAAAACTATCTCCGTAGAATTTGTAAAGCGCACAGCTTTTGCAGAAGCGTGGGTAAAGGCATAAAAGGTGGACAAAACCAACACCCACATTCGCCCAAGCTCTGTCGTCCTATATTTGGATGTTTGGCCATCTCACCTAAAAGGTCACCAGCAACGGTTCAAGCAAGCTTGACGAGACAATGAATATTGAAACTGGTTCAGAGTTTGCCTGTGTTGAACCAATGCGGCTGAAGATATGCTGTTGCAGTGTTCTGCATTGCAAGGGCCATTTGCGAAGAACACTGTGCTGGAGCGTGGTCAACAACACGGAGACCCCCGTGTGCACGAAGAACCCACAACAAAGATCCCCTGTATAGCCTGAACAGACTGTAGGGGCAAATGCTGTTAGCGAGCACCGATGAAGGCCAGCACGGCACACGAGGTGGGTGGCCAACACCACGCCCGGCCGCCTTTGTCTCAGCAGTGGCGATGTTTACACATTGCACCAGGTACTCATTTGAGGCTGAGTCGACCTAGGGAAGGCCCAGGACCGGTTCAGATAATCGTCACTGGGTGTTGGCCGTGAGCGGGAATCGAACCCGGGTCGCCAGGTTCGTAACGCAGCACGCTAACCGCTATCCCACCGCTCCCCACTACCCACAACAACACGGAGACCCCCGGTGTGCACGCAGCACCCACAACAACACGCACAACAACACCTGCAGCAGCGCCTGAGCGATCTCCCCGCTCTCGGGGCTCTCGAAGTGCAGCAGCTGCGTGCCCAGCGCGTAGTAGTAGGGCCCCATCTTGTGCAGGTCCACGACGCCCGGGTCTGCGCCCAGGACGGTGCGCCAACCCTGGCGGTACCCACGCGGCGTCTCCACGGACACGACGCGCCGCCGGTCGCTCAGCCCCTTGGCCATCCACAGCGGCAGCTCCATCTGCTTGCCCTGTGCGCGCCGAGACGGCGCCGCGGTTAACATCGCGCGCCTTCGACGTCGGGGGAGGCACAATGGGACCTGTGGCCTCCCGCAACCGGGATGCTGCCCAAGTTTAATGGGAAGCGCATCCAAAGGTCGCCGGAGTGATTTCATCTCGTTGCTATCAGTTGCGTTCCAAGGGTGAGCAACACAAAACAAAGATCCCCCGTACAGCCTTTACAGACTGTAGGGGCAAGTGCGGTCAGCGAGCACCTATGAAGGCCGGCACGGCACACGAAAGGGGTGGGTGGCCACCACCACGGCCGGTCGCCGTCGTTTTCCCAGTGGCGATGTTTACACACCGCACCAGGTGCTCATTTGAGGCTGAGTCGACCTTGGGGAGGGGGTTTAGATAATCGTCACTGGTGCTGGCCGTAGCGCAGTGCGCTCACCGCTCCATCACCGCTCCCCGTACACACAGTACACACACAGTACACCCATGCACACACAGTACACACACAGTAGACGCACGCACACTACACGCACACAGTACACACAAAGTACACGCACACAGTACACACACAGTAGACGCACGCAAAGCACACGCCACGCACAGTACACACAGTACACGCACACACAGCACACGCACGGTGCGTTGTCCCACCCCCGACCGCATAGCCGCATGAGTTAATTCAAACCACAGCCATAAATATGCCACATCGCATAAAACCGACCACGCGTAAGGCGAGGGCAGCCTGTCTACAGTTTGCTCTGCCACCTGCTGCACCTCCGCTTAGCGCTGTTGGCTCACGCACGCTGCTAGATTACAAACCACGTACATAGCCGCCGATGTTCGGGATAGGGCTATCGCTACGAAGTGGGTAGCGAGCTATGGATCGGGCCTCAGTCCTGTGGCAGGGCTGCTCATGTCATCGTCCCGTGGTGTGCGCACCGCGGGGAGGCCAGCGTCGTCGCTGCTCTTGTCCAGGAACCCGAGCCGCGGCAGCGCCACTTCCACCCGGCACGGGACCTTCCCGTGCGTCATGAGCACGTCGTCCAGGCTCAGGTAGTTCTCCTGCAGGCCGCCCGGCGGCACGCGAGCGTAGCCTTCCTCCTCCATGCGGGAGAGGAGAGAGGGAAGAGGAGAGAGAGGAGAAGGAGAAGGGCGGGGAGAGGCGAGAGCGGAGATTGCGACCCACCACGGCCGCTTCCCGCCCAAAATGTTGAAACTGGAAGATGCGGAAGTCGTCGGGGGTCACGGGAGCAGCCGTCAGCCAATGGGCTCGGCGCTCGCGGCGTGACGTCATATTGCTAGGTACCCTTGCAGGTGGAACCTCGGTTAACGAAAGGGATGCGTTCGCCAAAAAAAACCCCACACGCGTTAAGCGAAGTTTTCGTAAATTGGAATGGCGTTTCCCTCCCGTTTAATGTGATGCAGAAAAACTATTGGGATGTGTTTTCGGACAGACATTGTAACTCTACTCAAAATACAACAATAATAATAAAGAGCACATATTAAAACGGTTGAATGATAATAAAATAAAACCTTTCAGGGAACTCACCAATATAATACGGAGGTGTCACCGTTGGACTGCAGGGGTACCGTCGATGGGTGGCGGCAGCCTCCCGATGGTGCGCGGTGACATTTCGTTAACGCGAAAATTCCATTTCGTTAACGCGAAAATTCCATTTCGTTAATCCAAAAGTGTCCTTAGTTTTTCAATAGCGGCGTTCACGCGAAATTTCGTAAACCGAACGTTTGTAAGTCGAGGGATACCTGGACTGTAATGACCCAATATAACAAAAACTTAACGAAATTTCGTGAATATTGGAGTACTGTACTACTTTATGGCAGTGTTACTGACGAATGCGTTGAGGTTTTACCCAGTTATTATTTGTCCTCGTGCACGACTCGCAACCGAGCAGCAGCAGCATTACCAAAGAATGTTGAGTAACATAATAATATGACTTTGAAACCCTCCCTCCCACCTCCTACGCATTTCACAAGTAGTACTAATCACATACCTGCATTTCACATAAATATGCTAAATTCCTCTTGATATGCAACTTATTTTGTCAAGGCGCCCTTCCCCCCTTCCAACCCAGCTTAAATATACGCTCCAAGATTGGTGGTGTTTCATTCAGACGCTGTCTCCCCGACAGACCTGGTCTTCACCTGAGGACGGCTGCTTGCGTTGTGGCCGAAACGTCGTGAGAATTATTTTATTGTTTTATTTTTATTATTGTATTACTTCCCTTCTACGTGACTTTACCGAAAGAACCAAGAAGATGAATCCCTGCAGTCACGAAAGCTTTAAATCGAAATTTAATATAATAAAAGTTGTGAGCGGTGGTTAGCGCACCGCTATGAACCAGGCGAATTTCGTCGGGGAATCAAACACAGGTGTGAGCAGATCCTAGGTAACCTCCCTCACCAAAGCGACCGAATAGCGTGAAGTTATGGTTCAAGTAACTCCCACGAACGCAATGGTGTGGGGATCGCCTCATCCAGCAGTGGATGATAAAGTTCTGTGAGAAAACTGCTGTGCTATGGGTGGCACCAGGGCCGTCCATGGGAGGATGCGGGCGGCCTCCAACTAAAATTCCAACCTCAATCAATACCCCCTTCCCACACCTCCTACGTGTACCACAAAATCCGCGGGCTTAACATTCGCCCAACAACCCCTGCTTTTATCATCCTTCTTCTACGCCAGACAAATCCTCTCGTGCCCGCTGTTCCAACCCCGACCGACGCCTTCAAACTCATCCGGAAGCATCACATCTGACACCCCCGAGGTGCGGGGCCCGGGGCGACTGCCCCTAATCGAGACTGCTCCGGGTGGCACCGACACTGTGCTAAACTCCAGAGAGCATTCGACTGACATTTAAAAAAAATGTCAGTGAAACGAGCACACCACTTTGTGGAAAACAAGAATGGTCATAACTGTGAAGTTCAAACTGCTCTCGGCCATGGAAATGTGGATGAGCCACCGAGAGGGCAAGGAGGTGGTGGTGGTGGGAGGTGGTGGTGGTGGGGGCCGGGGGGGGGAGGGTTGCTGGATCGGCCACTGAACGGCACGGAAAGGTCGTCAGTCCTGGATCGTGGACAAGTGAGTGAGGTTCTTTTCCTTTCACAATGATTCCGAAAATTCCGCGGCGCGCCCGCCTGCTGCTTTGCCGAGGACACGAGAAGGAGGGAGGGAGGGAAACGACGCGAGGTGAACGTGGACAGAGAGCGCCGCTTGCTGTCCAACCACCGCTGTGACACACTCACCACAGTGACACACTCACCACACCGACTACACTCCACTGGCTCTCCGCCGCCACTCACGCACGCCCACGCCAGCAAGAGGCGGCTCCCCCTCCCTCCCTCCCCGCACTCGCAACACGCAAAGAGCTGCGCGTGTGTGTGGCTGTGTGTGTGTCGCCTTCCCAGCCCTCATCTCCCACACCCCTTCTCCTCCTTCTCGCAGCGAAGTCGCTTGCAGTCGTCCAGACAGCAAGAGGCGACGGCGACTGGGACTGGGAACTGCGTTTAGCAGCAAGGCAGAGCAAAGTGGACGACGTTCGCGGCTAGGAATCGAGGCTTAAAACGCGCGGTTGGAAGAGCGGGCACGAGAGGACATTTCGTTGTTTCTGGCGTTCAAGACGGATACAAGCAGAGAAGAGAGGGGTTCGTGGGCGAATGTGAAGCCCGCGTCTTGCTGGGCGCACATAGTCGGTGTGGGAAGGGGCTGATTGAGGCAGGGTTGGGAGGCCGTTTCTGGTCTCGCCCCATGGCCTTTTGTTGAACGCCCTCGGTCGGTGTCTTGGTTTTGTCGTCGAGCTCGCGATGCCGATCGCGATCATGGAGCGGCTGCCGCTGCCTACGCTGCAGACGTACGTGGCCACCAGCGTGGGCCTCTTGTCGGTCGGCCTGCTGTCGGCCTACTCGCGGGCCCGTAGGCACTTCGACCACGGCCTCGGCCAGCCCGGCGAGCAGCAGCAGGAAGGCGTCAGTGTCGTCGTTGGCGATGCTGGTGGTGATGGTGATGTTGTTATTGGCGATGGCGGTGATGTTCACGGTGGAGCAGAAGAAGATGTGTCCGGCTTTGCGGGGGTTGTGGCCTTGTCCATGATCAGCGACGTGTGGAGCGTCTGGGTGAGTAGCTGTTACGGCACTGTGCTTGTCATTGATTGCTGCCGTTGTTGTTGTTGTGTTAGGTTTGTTGTTGTGTGTTACAATTATCACTGCGTTTTAGATCAGATTGAAGGCGTTAGTCCGTCCATTGGTCTGTCTGATAACCGGGTTGAGTCCGGTTACGATAACTCTCCTAAAGATGGTCCAATATGAACGGAATTTTAATAATAAGGTTGTACTACTATTAGAAATATACCTGACAGAAAACTGTGCAAATCTACCAAAGGGTTGTCTAAAACTTTGAGACTCGTACCAGGGCTAAAGAGACCCGCCACGGCGTGCTGGACCCGCCGGCTGAGGCGCACCCTCCTAGGTAGAGCCACAATCCGAGTCCCGTTGCCTCGTCGCGGCCTACAGAGATTAACTCTCGTAAAACATGATCCAGTTTGAATTAAACGTAAGTATAAAGTTGTTACTATTGGGTACTTTCTCCAATGAAATTAATATCAATTGAGCACAGGGTTGCTTGAAACGGAGAGACAAAAAAACGTCGGGGGGGGGGGGGAGGGGACCCCCATTGGCGTCTTCGCCCTGCCGGCCATGGCTTGCCTTCCCCGGCAGAGCCGCTATCCGAGCACCGTGACCTCGTCGAAGCTTCGTGCCCGGCCGCTGTGATCGCTTCCGTTCTAATCGCTAATTACTCGTTGAAAAGCGTTAAAGAATACGCACAAGCATGGTTTTATATCCCTTATGTTTATTTACAAAACGCAAATCTCATAGATTGTAGGTCCTCGATAAACAGTATGTTGATTGTGATCCAAACTGCGACACGGGTTTGAAGCGTTGTTTATTCTGTATAGACGCAAATATGTTAAAGTGACGGCCAGCCCATCATGATCATGGACCATTGGTTGACCCATATGCACTTCACTACCACCATATGCCTTCAATACGCAATCGCCCATCTTACATGTTGTACTTTTTGTGAACCTGGACCAACGCGTTATACAACGTAGCCTGCGTGTCCTTCCGCGCCTCCGATTACCACGGCTTGCTACGTTCGGTGCGATCAAAGTTCTACATATGTCTCGGGCTGTCGGAAACACGATTAAGTTATCCTTTGGTTTCAAAGTTAAGGTACAGCAACGTCCTTAGCCCACTCGTACAGACGTCAGCCAATGCGACACCACACGCCTGTTGGATTCTCGTTTATAAAAAGACAGAGACGAATATTCCCGCACAATCTTGGTACAATCGCAGATAAAAGTGGCCACCAGTAGCGGAGCAGCGGTTCCAGGATCTGAATGAATTTCCTTTAGAAGCTCACAGCGCGTGGAGCAAAACGTCTGACATCATGCCGAACGACACGCGGTATAACCCAAAAGCACACAAACAGTAGCACCACTGGCACTCTGGAATTGTAATCTGATGCAATGTTGGTGGATGCTTGCTTCTCGCACACGCACTTACGTAAAGTAATGAGCTCATTGATTTGCCATTGAAGCTTATAGAATTATTTCACACACTTGGCCTGACTACTGTCAGTAGAAGCCGATAATGGTGCTCATTTTGAAAGGAGACCTGCCCCTCTGGTTTTTATAAACCACAACTCGTAAGTGACCACCACACATTGGAATATTTGAGTTGAAACATGATAATCAGAACAACATTAATCGTAATAACGCAACAGATGTGCATGTGTATAACTACAGTGTGATATGTTAATGGAATGCAGCCTGTCCTTGAATTGGCATTCTCTTGGTTTCCTTTAGCATTCTGTGAATTGCGTAATGTAATACAGATGATGGCGTTTGGGAAAATACTGGGGTTCACTCAGTTTACTGCGTGTTTTCTTGTATCATGTGGATGTGCTCTGCACAATTTTGTCTCAGACCTGATTGATTTTTACTTTGGCAATTTACACTAACTTGGGAAAAAAGCTCACATTCAACCCACCACGCAGGCTCTTCACATTTTCTCATTCTCCAGTCTCTCCAATTCACGTGCAGCAGGGGATAGGATTAAAAGCATACTTTGCTTTCCCCTGGTATGTACGACGTGGTAAGCTCTCGGCGGCCTCCTAGATGACTAAAAACCTCGGCCGGTCTACATCGTTGAGAGCCGGGCCAGTTGACATGAACCGGCACGGGTCCCAGGTGTCTTGCACGTTCGACTGCTGCTTTGGGTGCCGTCGCTGTTGTTGCAATGGTTAACCACACCGGACTTCTAGAGGTCGCCAATCCAGAGGTCACCGCTTCGGTTCATTATCCCGGTGTGGCAGTCAAAATAATGGTTCAAATTTATTAAATCCCAAACGCGTCCATCCATTCGGCAAGTATACATGGGCACACCGCAGTTAGTTGATTGGCAGGCTGTGTGTGGTGGGAAAAAGTGTGGGTACATCCACCTGTTCCAAAACATCTGGCTGACATGGAAGAGTAGGCCAAAATAGTCTCTAGAGGGGCTGTCTAGAGTTCCCCCCCCCAGCCCGTAGAGGCCCTGCCATCAGCAGTGGCATGAGCAATAAATAGTAGGGACTGCACCATCACCTTCACACACACGAGTGAAATTCCTGATTTGTTTATTATGCCAAGTGCCTTGGTGTAGATTTTCACATTGTAAGTGTTTCAGGTTTCTTGTTGTGTTGTATAACTAATGTCTCGGTGGTCGCTGCGATTAATCTTCACAGCTTTGAATGGGTTGACCTCCGTGACTGCCCTGGCTGTTTGTCTTTGAAGGTTGTAGGTGTTGAGTTTAACTGCGGCTTAATTTGTTTGCGTGCGTGCGCGCTTTTGCTGTGCCATCGTGTGCCCCAGATCCTGGTGAATACCGCCTGCTGCCTGCTCATTCTCATCGCCAAGGGGATGCAGTACTTGGTGTTTGGCTCGCTGCGAGTGAGCGAGAGGCAGGTGAGAAAAACAAAACTCTCCCTTAAAGGATCGAGAGTGGATTAGTTGAGAAATTTTACCTATAATTGATGGAGTGATCAATTAGCTACGTAATCGGTTACAGGATCAAAGAAATGGGAGGGACTTTGCTGCGTCTCAGAGGGATCTTAAAGCATTAAAGCTCCCTTTTCCTACAAGCGTTCATTCGTTTTATTAGCGTCATCGATAAGCACATACAAAAAACAACAATATATATATTTTTAGTTTGCACCAAAACCTTGCCCATTGTGGGGGTTACGTTTTTGAAAATAGCCACAATCGGCAAATCCGCGATCCGTAAACTGGAAGGCAAATGGGAAAGTTAGGGCTTAGTTCATGGTTCGTCATACGACGCAGTCATCGGTGAAATGAGACCATCAACTTGGTACAATTCCAAACCCGCTTTAATCGCAGGTGGTTGGAGACCGCATTTGAACCCTGTATGCCATAGGTGCTGGCTTTGTGTGCCGCTTAGTGTTAGAGAACAGCCCACGGAAGCGAATACCACGGGAGCTACCTCTGAGATCCCTTCAAGTGACCTCTGATACAGATAATAAGGGGGGCAGCGCTTTCCCAGCTGTTCTGCCATAGTCGCATGACAGGGATATTTTTATAATTGAGCGCAAACTCAAATTTAGAGCGACATGTTGTTATATGTACATGGTGACTGGACTGTAACCATACTCTTTGGTTTTTTCGGTAAAGTCACGTAGGTAAAAAATAAAAAATAAATAAAAACTTGAAAACAAATACATTAAATCACGACGTTTCGGGCGCAACACAAGCGTCCTTCAGGTGGGGACAATGTAGCGAAAGCACAAACGCTTATGTGTGTTTCAGAGATGGCTGTGACGAGGGATTATATAGTCGCCATCTCTTAGACACACTTAAGCGGTTGTGCTTTCGGTATGTTGTTGTCCCAACCTGAAGGACGCTTGTGTTGTGCCCGAAACGTCGTGATTTTATTTATTTGTTTTCATTTTTAATTTATTTTATATTTTCTACCTACGTGACTTTACCGAAAAAAACAATGAGTATGGATCCTTGCAGTCACGAAAACTTCAAATCTAGAATGGACTGTGACCATTAACTCCGCTACACTTGAGAACCCGGTCCAATCAAGTGCAACTGAAGCCTGCATTCGCTGTCTGCAGTTCTGGCTCCGTGTCTGTCGCTGACACTGTGTTAGCTTCCTGAGCCACCAGGCCGCTATTAACAGCCATCAAGTTCATGGTGCCGGCCCGATATTCACCGTTCCCGATCGGTGGGTGAATCGAAAGCGGCACTGTGGCACGCAGAGGTGCTCTAAGGGCTGGAGTTAAAAGCCACTCCCTCCAGGGAATGACGCTGCAGAGGGACTCTCTAATGCCGGGAATGCTGATGCGGTTGATTTGTACAGTGGTGGTGCATCAACACAGTTGACGTGAACTTTGCTCGTCCTATCAGCGCAACCAGAAAGGGCCACGTGGTTACATTTCTCCAAACAGTGGGATTTAGATCTGTGCGCAAATGTTTGTCCACTGTTCGGCCTGCAATAAGATAATACTTGCCGTATCAGCATTTAACAAATAACACAGAGTGATTCATTTATCGAAAGCCCTCTAAAATATTAGTGAGACGTTATATAGAAAACATTTTAAGCCTCAGTCTCCACATGCCTGACACCTATCGCCACGGTGGCGAGACGTTAACTACCTCGTCTGGTATACGGGAGGTTGTGGATTCAATCCCAACCCTGATGCCTGTATATTTGTAGTTTGCGTGTTCTTCCCATCATCGCTTGGATTTTTCTCCGGGTGCTCCGGTTTTTCCCTCCACATTTAAAAGCATGCTTTTTGAGTATTTGGCTGCTATACATTTCCACGTGATGATAAGAAACTTCGTTGAGCGATCATTTGTGGCCAGGTCACTTCTGAAAAGAGCTGTATAGCTCAGTGGGCCTTACCTAGTAAAATAAATAAAATAGTTTAGTTTTTAGTGTAGTTTTATTAAACAAACCGCAATGACCAGCATGGTGAAGTATAGTCAAACAATCACCTTGACTAACACAGTGTGGGTAGGCCTTCATCTAGCAGTAAATTGTCAAAGGCAGCTGTACATTATTACTTTTAGTATATTTTAAATTATAGGCTAGGGCAAGGTGATGGAAGTTACACTGAAATGTCACACCATAGAGCTAAGCTTAGGGCCACAACCCAGCAGGAGTGGGGGCCCGGGGCGAGCAGGGTGAACAGTTTATTTGGTACACTGCATACGTGTGTGTGTGTATATATAGCTCTGTTGAAATTGAACTGGAGCCGTGTTAATTGCAAATTGTGTGTGTATTGAAGATGATGACTACAATTGCCTGTCACGTGAATCATATAAGGCGTGCAACATTCGTTCATGTCTGGAAGTATCCGATTGGCAATAAAGAAGCTGATGGGTAGTTGCAAAGGGTAAATGCATATTTGCTTACTTGAAAATAGTGCAGTGCTTTTTTTCTCTGGTTTGTGTCTCTACACTCTGGGCAACACTTTGCTTATTATGACGGGTTTTCAATGAAGCGCCCTGGAAAGGGCACTATATAAATAGTAAATAGAATAGAACTCAATCCTTCATAGTGACACAACTTTATATTAAAGCATTGTTCATAACGAATCAAGTTTACAAGAGTTCTAGTGGCCTCCCGTTACGGACGGACGGAGGGATGGACAGACGGAGAGAGCTAATGGATTCATGCTTTTTCATCTTTTAGTTGGAAAACTATAAAGATTCCAGCAGTACAGGGCAGAAAGAGTGGAGGGAGACGGAGGGTGGTAGGATGCTGTGGAACGATATTTGAGGACGTGGATGCGGTTGGAGAAGAGGCACAGGATAGAAGTGTTGAGCAGCCCAAACCCACGATTAGCGGGACTGCTGTTAGGGTGGCAGGGTGGTGACGCAGTGGGAACACTCGCGCCTCGAAGCACGAAGGCCTTGTGTTCAATTCCTGACCCGGGTGCCTTTCTGTGTCGAGTTTGTATGTTCTCCCCCTGTTCTGCGTGGGGTTTTTCCAGGGTCTGCTGTTTCCGCTCATAGCTAAAAAAACGTCTAATGTAGCTGCTATTGGCCAAACTTGCCAATGTTGATTATAAGTTACCTGCAAGTATTCACTGCAGCAACTTTGCCCCCTACTGCACAATCTTGGCAAGACCCTCCTGAAATAAGAGTTTTGAGACTCTGTGAGGCTTTCCTGGTGAAACAAGTCAGATAATAAGACAAAAAAAGTTTGAAAGCCTTAACAAGAGGGTTGGTTTACCCCCAAACTTTCAATTCTCAAAGGGATGCATAATGTTCAGCATTTTGATATGCAAGTTGCTTGAATGATCCTATGTCAATTTCTGGACGACGTCTTGCGTGGGTCTTTTTGGGAGCTGGCTCGGCACGAATTGCTCACGAGCCGAGCGCCGGTGCCACACGTAGCCCACGTGAACGCACGTATAAATACACCGGCGGGTAGCGTAGCTGCTGTGCATCTCCTTCGCAGGAGGGCAAAGCTAAAAATACAGCGGAGAGGTTCGGACGAGTGCAGGCACCCCATGTGTACTGCCTGCATCGCGGTTGGGGTGGCCACACTTTCGGTGGTAGTTTTAGTTTGCGATGTGAGTGTCATCCAGGAATTTATTTAGAACTGCTTTTTGTGTTTGGTTTGTTCTTCCCCCGCACGTCCGATTCGCATGGTTGGCTACGTACGGTGCCAAAGAAGTTCAGCACACGTACATGCATGACGATGATGAGTTGCCAAAAATGACCAAGCGTTACGGTGACTTTGACTGCTGTGCAGCAATCGCCAAAGCGCGACTGACCGATGAGGCGAAATTAACGAGTTTGGAACAAAGAGAATAGACTGCAAAAATTGAGCGAAGCTGTTAGAGACGACAATACACTGAGGCAGACCAAGTATAGTATTTGTCTATAGTATGTATATAGAAAGATTGACTGAGTTTACTGATTGGTTGAACTGATACAATTGTTTTTGGGGGGGATAGAGTACATGACCCGAACACCAACATTGAGTCACTAACAGTGGACAACATTGCAGACTGCCTTAGTCAACTAGACAAACAGAATGACTGTAATGAAATTAATGCAAATATGATCTGAGCAAGAGGCACCAGAATAAGTTCAGGAAGTAAGCTCTATACCTTAGTCTAGCCATGACAATAAACACACGTGTATAGATAAGCTACAGTGCAAACATGTGGGAGCAAGAAGCGGCAGACGTGTTCGCTACAGGGGAGTAAAGAGGGGGAGTGAAGGAAGGGAATCGATCTGTAGATGAGCGGCCAGAGGATTCCAGAAACGTAAAAGACTTTTGAGCAAATAAAGCTTTAGCCAGTGAAATTTTTAGTAAAAACTTCAAGTTGGTGGACAGAAAACTGCTTAGATTTTAATAAACGAGACATTTTAAGGAATGAAAACTACGATCCCCATCGCTGTAGTGCAAACATCTCGTTTGCTAAATTTTAGGCTGGTGTGCCTCAACCTGTTGTCTTGAGCCATGTTAGATGAATTAGAATTGTTTATTGTAGTCATCGTCTACATCTAGTCAACGACAACCTGGAGAATTGTAGTCAAGTCTTAGTCTGTGGATTTTATCGAGTCATTCCCTGAGTCGTCGACTAAAGCAGTCGAACGTTTAGTTGACTCTTTGTGTTTAAATGTTAGTGTAAGGGGGTGCACATTTCCACCACACAGTGCCTGCTCGACCATTGGGATCACAAGCCTGATGATGCTGATTGCAATCCGTAAATGTTGTGGGTTTACGCTCCAACACCAAGGTAGTAATACATTGAAGCGTTTTATTCACGTGACAGCCTTGCTAATTGGATGTGTCCGGTGGAGGTGGGTGTACGACACATTTACATTTGCGTGCTCGAACCACAAAAAATTTTCATGAATGAGTTTTAAAATTGGTAAATTAGATTTCAGGTTTCATTGTGAAGTGTCGTACCACTCCCGCGCTGGACACATGGTCTCCCAATGAGAACTATTGCTTTTGTGTTGTGCAACTGGCTTTAAATAGCGCTTCAATGGATTCATTTTAAAGTCGTAAAGTCATCATTGCGGTTTGCGTCGCAGCACCTCAAGGACAAGTTCTGGAACTTCGTCTTCTACAAGTTCATCTTCATCTTCGGGGTGCTCAACGTGCAGTCCGTGGACGAGGTGGTGCTGTGGTGCATCTGGTTCTCCGTGCTGGCCTTCATGCACCTGATGGTGCAGCTCTGCAAGGATCGGTTTGAATACGTGAGTCCTCCCTCGTAGCGCTTATCGCTGCAAACGCTACGAAGGAGGTAATAAAAGCTTGCCTAAGGAAGATTTCCGGTCTGTGTCTCCACATGGAAGTGGAACACGACTTTTTTGATCCCGTTGGGCTATGGTTGGCTTTGCAGATCAGTATCGTGAAGCAGGAATTGTTGAAGCAAGTGAACTCCAGAAGGTTGAAACCGGTCCAGAGTTTGAACGACACAACAATATTTAGCAAAATGCGCAATGCGATTGCTATGGCTCTTATATCGTAGGGAATATCTAAGTATTGCCTTGTTGCGGAAACACCAGTTCTCACCCAATTGGTTTGTGATGGCTTTATTATTTTTTATTGTACGGTGTTATTATCATCGTGCATACGGAGTATTTCCAAGCACGTTTTATGCTTGTATATATGTACCTATGTTGAACTTCCTTTGCACTGTACGTAGCCAAACGTGCTAAACGCAGGTGTGATTAGCACGATTAGCCCACTTAAATTCGGTTGGATACTTGTGAATCGGTATTCTCTTCTCTCGCCTTTTTATCTCATGAAAATTGAGTGAAGTTTTTAGACAACTATAAGAAGGCATTGGCGCATCAGACGCTTTGTCGGTGCAGTGACAAAAACGGCAGGGTTCACGTTTGTACGTGTGTATGAATGTTGAACCGTACATAGGCAACCGTGCTAATTGGAGGTGTGTAGGAAGAACAAACTAAACACCAAAAGCAGTTAAATTTTGATTTAAAGCTTTTGTGACTGCAGAGATTCATATTGTTGGTTCTTTCGGTAAAGTCACGTAGAAGGGAAATAATAAAATAAAAAAAATATAAAACAATTAAAATTCTCACGACGTTTCGACTGCAACACAAGCAATCATCATCAGGTGTGAAATCCACAGCAAGAAAATGATGATTGCTTGTGTTGCAGTCGAAAGGTCGTGAGAATTTTTGTTGTTTTATATTCATATTATTTTATTATTTTCCTTCTACGTGACTTTATCGAAAGAACCAAGAATACCAAAAGCAGTTCTTGAAGAAATTAGTTTTCAATCGAGATGATTTAAAAGTGCATATAGTTGAAGTGACTTGCTAATATCGGAAGGAAGAACGTTCCAGACGGCCGCAGAAGCGTATCTGAAAGCGCACGATGCGGTGACCGTCTGTTCGATGGCCCAGCTAAAAGCCTCTGGCCTGCATGGTTACCCACGAGTTCTAATGCTGCACTCTCGCCGTGACCCGCCACAGCTCTCCTTCTCGCCCACGACGCCCATGGGCAGCCACGTGCGCGTGCTGTCCCTGCTGCTCGTCATGAAGCTGCTGTGCCTGGCGCTCATGCTGGTGTGCGTGGTCGTGGGGCAGTCACAGGGCATGCACACCTTCTCCTTCATGGCGGCCGAGGTGAGTGGTGGCGAGCCGGTGGGCAAAGCCTAATCTCCTTTCGGCAACTCGATTCATAGGTGCGTCTGGGGTTGGCACCGTTCTTCCAGTGCGAGCTTACCGCGAAGGGAGGCGCTGCGGTTCACGGGGTGGGTATCGTCGCCGGTAGATTCACAGGAGGCGGGCGATGTTGCGGTGTGGTTTTGGCAATTTAGGTCAATTGTGAGTAAGAAAATTTGGCTAATTTGGACAGTGACGCCGATGCACTTCACCGATTCTTTTCGAATAACGTCGTAACCAGACAAGGAGGGCTTTTGGTTCGTGCTCCTGCACTGTTACCCAGGGCAGCCGCCGAGTTTGAACCACAACCTCTGTAAAAAGCGGCGATCGCGCTACAGCTCGGTCATCTAACCATCCCTCAGCGTTCTCTATTGTTGCTCATGAAAGGTCTGGACCCGTGGTGAACCTCATCATCATTCTTCGTGATACAGATTTGCGAACGCGGAGCGATTCACATTAGGCCTTTGTTCGTAAGTTGTGCAGTGTTCCGAAAGGACCCTGTACTCGTTCTCTGCAATGTTGATGTCTTTGTTTTTGTTGTTGCTGCTGTCCTCATGCACCACGGATCTCCTTTGTAAAATAGCCGGGCAGCTGGCTTAACAGCATCATCCGTGTAACAAATCAGATAAACTCAAAGCTGCGGACTGTCTTAAGGCGAGAAGGCAGTGGTGGTTCTAAGTCCCAGAGTATTTTGCAGCAGGCGGCGTGATGTAGGCTGAGGTCTCGGTGCTTTGCGTGGCAGGGCCAGCAAGGAAATGGCATTGACACTGCGAGGGGAGGGCAGGGGAGTCGATGAAAGGGGAGCAGGGCGGGGAGGCGAGGAGAGGAAAGGGTAGGGGGGGAGGCGAGTCACAAGAGCGGCTCACACTGGCAGTTATGAGAATCATTAGAAACTTGAAACCGTTCAATGAGAGTCACCTTTCGCCTCAAAGCGGAACGACAGAACGCTTTGCCCGTTGAACTCCACTGCTGGATTTAAACGCCAATTATATCGGCAGTAACCGGCCCAGTGCCCACGTGCCACCCGATCCCACTTGGATGAAGTTGGAACTTCAGTGCTGTTTTGGCATTCCGGTTTTACCTTCTGGTGATTTCCTCACCACTTCACATTTCGACAAAACTCACACAGTTACCGGGTGTCAAAGTGCCCCTGCAATGTCTGTTGTTGACAGCAGTTTTTGTTTCTTTGTTTTAACAGTGCCTCCTGGTTGCTTTTAGGACCATGCATGTCCTAATAAGGTATGTGCACTCGCGCGTGTGTGTATGCGTGTGCGCGTGGGGAGCGGTAGTGTAGCGGTTATCGTGCTGCACTATGAACCTGGCGACCCAGATTTGATAACCTGCTCACGGTCAACACCAGTGACGATTAACTGAACCGGTCCTGGGCCTCCCCTAGGTCGACTCAGCCTCAAATAGGTACTTGGTGCGGTGTGTAAACATCGCCACTGGGGAGACAAAGGCGGTCGGTTGTGGTGCTGGCCACCCACCCCCTCGTGTACCGTTCCGGCCTTCATAGGTGCTCGCTAATAGCACTTGCCCCTACAGTCTGTTAAGGCTATACGGGGGATCTTAGTCTTATATTTTGTGTGCGCGTGTGCTGAGTGAGCTTCACTGCACTCGGTGAAGCAACGTGGGGCAGTCAACCCCTGCTTGACGGGAGATGGCTTCTCTCTGCATCCTGACTTTTATTATTTCTTTATTACTGTCGGGATCCTTTTTCTATGACTTCGTCAAGCAAAATTCGTCAACATTCATACACACAAGCAGAATTACTTTTTATGCCTCTGGGCCTCCATCCCAGCACCGCTGAGAACGGGCAATGGGCGCTGCTGATGTATTGTCGTGGCGTTTCGACGTGTGCGGCGCGTGCCCTGCAGGTATTCCATTCACCTGTGGGACCTCAACCATGAGGGCACGTGGGAGAACAAGAGCACCTACGTGTACTACACGGACCTGATGATGGAGCTCACTCTGCTGTGCATCGACCTCATGCACCACATCCACATGTTGGTAAGAGCTTGCGTACGCACGCCTGTGGACGCGTGTGCGCATGCACTAGGTCGACTCGGCCTCAAATGAGTACTTTGTGTTGTGTGTAAACATGGCCGCTGGGGAGACAAAGGCGGCCAGGCGTGATGCTGTCCACCCACCCTCTCGTGCACTGTGCTGACCTAAATAGGTGCTCGCTAACAGCGCCTTCCCCCACAGTCCGTAAAAGGCTATATGGGGGATCGTTGTCTGTGTGCGCTAACAGCAATTGCCCCAACAGCCTGTGTGCCTATACTGGGGATAGAACTGGAGCGCTGCATTATGGGTGTATACCAAGTGCGCAAAGATGCATGGAGAGGCGAATGCTTGGAATTACACTGGGAGACGGAAAGAGGGGCCGTTCGAGACGTCATGTTGACTGCTCGCGAAGGTGGGCTAGGGCAGGACGGGTCGCCGGTAGGGACTATGGCCGATGGTCGAGACTAACGGCTGAGTGGCAGTTAAAGGAGGGAATGCGCGCCCCACGTAACCTCCACCATGGAGATGGGGCCATGACATTGGCTCGTCTTTTGCAGCTAAGTGGACTGTTGCGTCGCAAGACAGTTGGCACTGCCTCGTTGAAGAGTATTTGGCTGATGTAAATATCCACGTGATTAGCCACTTCGTTGGGCTATCGTTTGTGGCCAGGTCGCTTCTGAAAAAAGAGCGATGTAGCTCAGTAGGGGCTTAACTGGTAAAAATAACTAACGGAGACGATCGTCGCCTGCCCTGGCACCGTGTCTCTGCCGTGACTCGCAGCTCTTTGGGAACATCTGGCTGTCCATGGCGAGCCTCGTGATCTTCATGCAGCTGCGCTACCTGCTGCACGAGGTGCAGCGCCGCATCCGGCGGCACAAGAACTACCTGCAGGTCGTCGGCAACATGGAGGCCAGGTGAGGGACGGCCGTGCGCGGCGTGGGAGTGCGTGCGTATGTTGGCATGTTGGGGGGCACTCGCTCTCTCTGACGTTGCCCCCCCCCACCCCACTTCTCATATATCGCACCTACTCATCCGCCAACACTAACCCACGACTCAAAAGTAGTGGCCCTGCCTGTTTCCCGTATCGTGAGTTGTTACCCGAGGCCAGAACATCTATAACCACGGACTAATATCCTGATTTTCGCAATTTTTTGGACAATAGAACAGACTTTGTGAAACAACCGGGACCGTCCCGGTCAAACCGGGATATGCGGTGTCTTTAGCTCGTATGTGGTTTGTGTCGCCCATGTTACCGTGGTCTCCGCGCCCCTGACTGACCACTCGTGCCCACGTCACTTCCTTCTCTGGGAGCCAGGTTCGCGGCCGCCACTCCGGAAGAGCTGGCGTCCAACAACGACGATTGCGCCATCTGCTGGGACTCCATGCAGTCGGCGCGCAAGCTGCCCTGCGGGCACCTCTTCCACAAGTGAGCAGAGGGGCAGCAGCTAGCGGGAGATCCTAACGAGGCAGCAGTCGCCCCCTGGGTTCGACTCCTTTTCCGCACGCCACCCAGTGCTTTTTATGTTTAGTTGTCCTGCTCCCGCACCTCCGATTAGCGAGGTTGGCTACGTACGGTGTGAAAGAAGTTCGCCGTACACACAACAACCGTCTTTGCCGTGCGGCGTGTGTTTGTGGTGTGGCCAGCGCGTGCCTGCGCTCGTGGCTGGAGCAAGACACGTCGTGCCCCACCTGCCGGATGTCGCTGAACATCAACGGCGGCGGCGGTGGCGGCGGCGCGGGCGTGGGAGGCGTCGGAGAGCACGGGGCGCGCGGGGTGGGGGGGGGCTGCCACGCGCGACAACATGGCCCCCCTGGACGACGCGATGGCCGGAGAGGTCGGGGACGACGGGCCCCGCATCAACCAGCGCAATCACTTCTTCCACTTCGATGGTGCGGGTAGCACGGGCTCCCTCCCGGGCTTCAGCCTTGGCGCTGGGTGTCTCCCGCAGGAGCCCATCAACACATTTGTTGATTTCACATTTTTTTTGTAAAGCCGTCCGATGTGTGTTTTTTGGTTGTGCCACGTGTTGTTGAGCGTAATGCATATTAATTTCCTTAAGTAGCTTCCAGTGTGTGGGGTGAAACGTCGGACGTCGTGCAGAGCTACACGCGGTACAGACCGAAAACACGTCGGAGAGCCTTGCAGCACGAATGTGACAACCTACGTGTAAAATCATTTTAAGTACCCTTCCAAATCACCATCGAAGAACTCTGAACTTTGGAAGAGTGGCAACCACTTCTTGATGTAATTATAGAGTCGAGAGATTCTTAATCTTCGTGAGAATTGGACATGAGAGTTTTAGGATTCAGGATTTCATCGGCGAGAGTTGCCCAGCTTATACCAAGGCTCTCGAAACACTGCAAGCTAAAGAGCATCCTTATACCTGCCCGATAACCACAAGCCACGGTGATGAAGTAGATAATTGTAAAAGGAAATTACCTGACAACTGAATGAGGTTAAAATGCATTTACAATTCTTCTTTGAAATGAAACGAGGATCTGATTTAAAGTCAGACTTGCCGACGGTGCTGACGAATGACGTCGCCTTACCCCCCCCCCCCCCACAGGATCGCGAATCGCGAGCTGGCTGCCGAGTTTCTCCGTGGAAGTGATGCACAGCTCCAATCTCATCGGCCTCCCACCCGTCACCAACTCCCAGCTCAACACCATGGTAGCCCCCACTCCGTGTTGCGCCGCACTTTCATGGAGACACAGACGGTCGAAACCGGTTCGGAGGTGGAAAAGTCACTTGCAGTGTTGAAAACTATCCGTGCAAATCACTCGATTGGGATGACACGGAGCAAGAACGCATCCCCACACCGCCCCCCTCTACTGCGGAAACTTGGCAGGACCCTCTTGAATAAGAGTCCCGAATAAAGCTTTCCTGGGTAAACAAGCAAACTACTACTACTCCTAATCATTACTGGTTTTCCCCATTTTACAATTTTCGTAGTTTTTTTAATTCTCCTCTGTTTTGTGTTACAGTATTTTTGTTTCTAAAGGTATTTCGGTCGTTTTAAAATTGGTGCATTTTTATATTTGAAACCGCATCTTTGGGCCAGAGCAAGAAAACAGTGACGATCGATACGTTTGCTTGGCTTCCGCAGAATCATGCCTGCGAGACTCTGTTATTCACATTTTATGCAAATGAGAGCCAGATTATACACAGAGCAGAATGTACGGGGAACTAGCGCAAACGAGACGGTCTCCCCATTGACTCGCAACCACAAATTGTGACAATTCATATCATGGGGGCAGTGGAGGGTTGGGCACTGCTTGTGTTGTGAATTCCTCATTGTAGAGATGATGGTATTCGGCTGTAACCCTGCAATGGTGGTAACCTGGGGGTCTGTGCGTGTGTCTGTGCGTGTGTGTCTGTGCGTGTGTGTCTGTGCGTGCGTGTTTGTGTGTACGTGTTGTGCAGGCACACCAGATCCAGGCCATGTTCCCGCAGGTGCCGTACCACGCCATCCTGCAGGACCTGCAGCTCACGCGCTCGGTGGAGGTGACGACGGACAACATCCTTGAGGGTCGCATCACCGTGCCCTTCCCCATGCAGCAGGTGGGGGGCTCGGGGCTGGCGTCACGCACAGCACGCGGTGTTCGACGCTCACGAAATCGCTGATGGAAATATTTTGCGAGCAGCCGAGCGTTTGGCTATTTTGTTCATCGTGCGGCGACTTTGAGAGGACAACGATCGCGTGATGCGTGACGACGCGTCAGGCTGCTCACGGCTAGTTGAATAACAGACCCCGCGGTCAGTAATCGATTAATTAAATTACATGACAGCTCGGCTTTATTTCATTGAATCCAGTCGGGTGGTGCTGAGTGGTAAAATTACTCGACTCCCAAATCCGAACTGGAGGCAAACTCAAGCAATCATTTCTTCAGGGTCATTCAATTGAGTAACACTTTACCGACAATCGACGGTGGTCGTGTAGCGCTCAGAATGACCACCACCGTAGGGTCGGTTCAGCGTGCCCAGGAAGAAACCGTGTTCGGCAGCTGACTAAATACGTGGCACGTGCCCTGTATGTTCCCTTGTCCCCTTAGAGGCAAGAACCTGCTGGAGGGGTTCGGTTTGGGGGGCCCGAGAGCCCCCTAGCATCGGATACAGGCTCCCTACTGCAGGTATTTACAATTACCAGCAGTTTTGATTGGCTGCGTGTGTGTGTGTGTGCTGGATTTTGTGAGGCGCACACAAGTCCTTGAGTGATCTCGACACAGTCCCATCATCAGTGAGCTGCTCCAGCAGGCGAGGCTGTGCTGGCTGGGTCACGCAGCCTGCATGCCCAACCACCGCACGCCCAGGCAGCTTCTATTTGGCCGGATAGAGGGGGCTCAACGAGCGCGGAACGGGCTGGAGAAGAGATGGAGCTGACATTTCGTCGAAGCACGGAGGGAGCGAATCGCCTAATAGCTCTCGTCCCCGTGACCCTCCCCCCGTGACCCTCCCCCCGCGACCCTCCCCCCGCGTTCCAGACGGCCGCCTCCAGGGCCGACCTCTCGAGCTTCTCTCCGCCCGCCGAGCGCCCGTCGGAGCCGGACAAAGCGACGGGCGAAGACGGCGGCGGCGGCGACGACTCGGCCTACCTGCTGGCCGCCAGCGCCGACAAGGAAGAGGACGACATGCGGTCAGCGGCCGCCGGCGCCGCCGCCGCCAATCGCGAGCGGTTCCCCGGGAGCCCGCGCTTCCCCCCGGCCGGTCTCGGCGCTCGCCATGACGACTCGGCCGGCAGAGGTGGGATTCGGTGTGCACCAGTGATCTTGTATTGCGGGTGATGCGGTGGGGAGGTGGATGAGTGGTCTGGTTGATGTTGTGGTCATGGGGCTTGTTTGACCACACTTGGACGGTGCTGGTTGGTGGAAGGTCGGTAAACACATAATAGATAAAAAATGTGAATTTCCATGCAATTACCAATGACGGTTAAGAAATCAAATGAACAACTGTAATTGTATCTTGACTTAAAGCTTTCGTGACTGGGTCTTTCGGTAAAGTCACGTAGATATGTTTCTTCATTATATTTGTATTAATTTGAACCTATCTACGTGACTTTACCGAAAGACCCAAAGAAAACTGTAATTGTGTTACCATGTTGGTGTAAGTGAACTCTGGTTGTGTGACTCATGCAATCGTGTGAGTGCAAGTAAAAGGTAAAGCTGCAACCCAGCAATGTGATTAGCTCTGGCAGAAGGACATCAATCGGACGGAGCTCGACCTCGGGGAGTATTCTCACCTGGCCTTCCACGGTGGCCAGGCATCTTGGCAAGACGTGGGCATACCCACACTTGATCCCACTACACGTGACCTGCCAATTGACTGTCACGGACCATTTTACAAAACTTCTGGGTAGACAGAAGCAATGGGCCGGGTAAGGGGAGGGGGTCTGCAGTGGTTTGGGGTGGCTTTAGAAACTTGCACCATTGTTTCTCCTCTCACACCAGGAGGATGAACTGAAGCAGCGATCTCTGAATTGCAAGTCCAGCTTGGTGACCGTTAGACCTCGACTGCAGCAGCAATCGGTAGTATCAGCAGTCGTAATAACAGCAGCAGCTTTAGCAGTAGCAGCAGCAGCTGCAGCAGCAGTATCAGCAGTCGTAATAACAGCTGCAGCAGCAGTATCAGCAGTAGTAATAACAGCAGCAGCTGCAGCAGCAGCAGTATCAGCAGTCGTAATAACAACAGCAGCAGCAGCAGTATCAGCTGTCGTAATAACAGCAGCAGCTTCAGCAGCAGTAGCTGCAGCAGCAGTAGTAATAACAGCAGCAGTATCAGCAGCAGTATCAGCAGTATCATCAGCAGCAGCTTCAGCAGCAGCTGCAGCAGTAGCAGTACCAGCAGTAGAAATAACAGCAGCAGTATCAGCAGTATCATCAGCAGCAGCATCAGCAGCAGCAGCTTCAGCAGCAGCTGCAGCAGCAGTATCAGCAGTAGTAATAACAGCAGCAGTATCATCAGCAGCAGTATCATCAGCAGCAGTATCAGCAGCAGCAGCATCAGCAGCATGCGATCGAGGAGGGGCTCCACTGTGAGTGATACGCGAGTGCCGTGCGCTCGTTTGCAGGAGTGGACGATGCCGCGGCGGGCGTGGCGAGACCCGAGTGCGAGACGACGGGTGGGCGCTTCTCCAAGTCGGCGGAGGAGCGGCACCGCATGCTGCAGCAGCGCAAGGAGCAGCTCGTGTGCCAGGCGCGCAGGCGAGTGCGGCTCGCTCGTGACGAGCCGGGGCCACGCACGCCACGCCCTCCCCCATCCCTTCTGGGGGGGCCTCCCCTACGTTGTGGCGGTAGCGGGGTTCACCACTTGGTGCTGAGGTTCACGGTTGGAATGTCACCGCGGCAAAATTATTAGGTTTTTCTCAAGTTGATGAAAAGGAACTGTTGTCGGTTTTTTTTATTTGACGTGAACGATTTTCAAGCAGACAGTGAGTATGAAACAAGCTCTAAATTAATAGACAGACTCAAACAAATAATATATAACCTTACTCTTTGGTTCTGTCGGTAAAGTCACGTAGGTATAAAGTAATAACGTCCACGAGTGACGGTGCCAGGCGCCAGTGTAACTTCTGCTTTACCGGCGCGATGTGTCTGTCACACCACTAATGGGCGCTTGCTAACAACGCTTGCCCACGTGGTCTATGCTGCTCACCTTGGCGGCTTTGTCTCTCTCTTTGTGTTTGTGTGTGTGCACGCGCGGCCACAGAAAGTACCTGGTTCGGCCGTCGATAGAGTGGGGCGCGGAGGGAGGCATGGGAGGCACGGGGAACGTGGAGATGGAGCGCGCAGACCCGGCCTCCGTGCGCAGACGCACGCTGGCAGCCGCCATCAGCAACCGACTCCCACACAGACACTCGCACCCACCGCACCCACCGCACCCGCCGCACCCGCAGTGAGCCGTGCGTGCATGGTGGCAGTCGTACCCCAATTTCCACTGGCACATCCAGAATCAGAATCTTTATTTCGACTGCAGGAGAAATCCGGTGAGCTAAGAAGCTCCTTTTCAAAGATGTCCAGTAGGGGCGGGTAGGCCGAGCCAGGGTGGGTGGGGGGGGCCCTCACGGTACGGGTGGTTTTCCGCTGACCATTTGCCGTGCCGATCCGGAACCAAATTGTGCAACGCTGGCCTTGCAAGACACCTGAACCTGGCACGGGGGCCAAGAAAGGCCAGGGGCGGGGGGAGTTCTTGATGCGTTTATTGCGAGGGATTTCGGTCAATGCAACCCAAATCCAGCGACATCGCTTCGTCTACATGCATTGTCAGTGTAAAAACGACCTGGCACCTTCGGGGCCACGTGCAGGCTGACTCGGCACAGCCCCGGCACAGCTCGGATGTACAGTGGAAAAGAGGTATTGGTGGCCACCTCGCTGCACAAGCACACTAGCCCACAGTCGTAGCTACACGTTGACAAACTCTAGCACATACAACAGGAGTACCTTCGGAGTGTATAAAAATGCACACACAAACGAGAGCACTGTTGTTCTGTCCGGACTGTTGTTGTGAGGGCGATTTGCGAGCGCCTGTTACGACCAGAACGATGATGGGGTCGGTGCGACCAGTGCCATGTCTGGCAATGTTCGTTTTCCCTACTGCCCATGTTAACCAAGTGTTCATTTACGACTGAGTCGACTAAGGTGAGATTCAGGCCAAGAATTGAACCCAGGTTTATGGGATTTTTAAGGTAGTGCACTGCCCACTGCAGCGCCACTCAATTCATACGTAGCACACACATGCTGAGTGGTACAGCGAGCATTACTTATATAACTGCATTAGCCCACGCTGATGTTTTACTTTTCTACCAACTCGTAGTGCTTCTACGTTGATCTCGACTGCTAGCTGGATTTAATTAGCACCGTCCTGGGCAGTGCAGGTGTAGCCCAGCCCTCGTGTGCAACCGCGTGCGGAGCGATCGCCACTGCTGCGGTGGTAATGGTGGCGGTGGCGGCTTTAACTCTCGGTTTGCGTTGCTTTGTTTCACGCGGTGATCTGGTGGCTGCGCACAGGGACGTCGTAACGCGGGCCTGCCCCCCCCTCCTGCCCCTGCCTGCCCCCGGCGGTGCCCAGCACACCCCGGCGCGATGTGGTTTTTTCTCACCGTTGCTGTCTGCAGGCTGTCAATAACACCGTGGCCTTCAAGTTAACCATATAATAGGCGATGCTTCGGGCGACGGCGTTTCTTCATAGCACATCGTACATTTGCAATGAAGAACGACCATTTCCGGAAACGTCGCCTGTTGTATATTTTAATTTTAAGGCTGCTGTTAACGACCGGTGTGTCGAGTTGTTTTTGTTGTCTGTGCGTGTGCTACCACTGCCAACGCAGCAGCAGCAGTGTCGCCAGATGTCGCGAGCGTGTGATCAGTGCCACCCGGTTGCACCGCGTTACCCCCACGGCAGCGAGCGATTAACACGATCACGCAGCGCTAACGATCGCAGATTCCGGCTCCGTCCTGCGGAGCCGGAATCCCCTCCCCGGCTGGGGATGAGACGCGAAGAGATGCAGGGGGTGTCCGTGCGCATTTCCCGATGCCGTGAATTACATTTTTGACTCGGAAAAGCGCGACTTGTCATTTCGACTCTTGGCCATGGCTTAGAGGCGCGGCATTTGGAGGCGTCGAGCTCAAACCTCTCGTGCGCGCGCTGTAACGTACCCGACGACGATGGCAATCTGTGCGCTACTCTCATGGGATTCCGTTGGAGTGTTGCGGAGAGCGGTGAACTTTCAAGCTCCCGTGCTTCATCCGCTACCTGGCGCTCCATCCGCGATCTGGATTTTATGGAAAATCTGTAGTCAGTACGAGCACAGTGATAGGTCACTTATGTAAGTATAAAGTAAATATGCTGAATTTAAACGCGCTGTACAGAGTTACGTGTACCGGCGGTAACGCACGCCGTTCCGAGTCGTGTGCCGGTCTTGCTTTTCGCTTGTGGTGTCATATATGACCTAACCATTGCAATGCACCCCTTTGTACAGACTATGAAAACAAGTGTATTTTTGTTGTACTGTTATTGTTTTTTTCTCAATGTTTCTCGAATAGAGGGATGGTTAATTGTAGATAAACGTAAAAATTAGGGTTTTGATTTTTATATTATTTTGTTTTGGACGCGGTTCGGACCCCAATAAATTTGCCTTATTTCAACCCTGTGCCTTTTAATGGATGTAAACTACCGCAATTCATTTTGGCGTCGCACATTCATTCATTATTTAACTTGTGTGTTCGCCAAATGAAACACCGGTACTGTACATAAAAGGAAGCGGCCAGTGTTTTGATGATTAGACACTAAGTAACTTTTACAAAAAATAATACCGACTTCAATTGACTCTTAAGTCAAAACGTCCAAGGGTCTCTCCCTGCTACAATGGGTGTCGGGTGGTGTTCATGCCCTGTAGGTTGTCGCGGTCGCGCTGTGTAGCTCCGATGGGTGTCGAGATGTCCCCGACGCTTCAGAAGAAGCTCTCGGCACGATGTCCAAAACGTCGAACCACGCCACACAACCAGAACATGAGCGTGGGGGGTGGGGGTGGCAGTTATTTTCTAAACAGGAAATCCATTGTTGACTCACTCCACACGGCAGTGCTCATTGTACCGACCGCTGGAGGGATTCTGGGCCGAGTTAACCGCCAACCAGGATTTGAACTTGTGACCTTCAGATTGCTAACCGAGCACTTGAGCCACAGCGCCACCCGACCAGCCCGAACTGCGCTAACGCAAGCTCGTGTTAGACCATTGCTGTTCGTGGCTACTGTTGGAAAGGAATGTAATAAATAAGCCCGTGCGTACTTCGGGGTTTCTCATTCTCGAAACTTTGTGACCGCCGCCTCGTGTGCGTGTAATGTAGAAGCTATACTGGAATTGGTGTAAAACATTTTAAAAGTTGTTTTTGTGTCAATGAACGCCTCGTGGCTGAAACCATTTGACAATCTTGAGCCAAGCTTCTTCCCCGCGGCATTTTTTGCGTTCTCTTGGTTTCAACGTCACGCCCTGCGAGGAGTGGCAACGTGTTCTCTGGACGGGTCGGGGCAGCGTTCCTGCGCATGGACCCCACGTGCCCTGTCAGACTGGGCCGGTCCAAGCACCGCATTCCTGGCCAGATTCAGAATATTGATACTGGAGGAATCCGATGAGCAAGAAAGATCTTTTTGTGCACAGATGTTTTGCAAAGTTTAACATAGCCCTGCTGCCACTGTGTGCCAGCGTCATTATATCCGCAAATTTCTAAATTGCCATTACAACACAGAAATTATTAACTGCATTGCTTTACCAAGCCATTACTGGAAAACGAACGCGCGCGTGCAGGACCGGTGGCGAGTCGCATTGGGCCGCACGGCGACATCCACAACGAGGGCGGGGAGGGGTCCCTTGAGATGAGATGACGTGATGCCGAGGCGCGTTTGAGGTGGCGAGCCATGTAAGCGAGTGCCCAATGAATGCAAATATCCGGTGACAGGCGGGGGGGGGGCTGTGTTGGCAGTGCTGCTTCCGCACTCGCACAATAAACAATACGACCTGTCGGCAACCCTCCGTGTCATTCCGAAGGTGCGCACAAAAATAGCAACTTGCTCAAATGTTATGAAATGTATTTCAAGTTTTGCTCTTATTTTTCAGGAAAACAACGCGGCGAGTTCGTTTCGTTTTCAACGCATTTTGCTGAAACATAAAGAAGGCAATCGCTGCCTCGTTTTTATAGCCGGGAATGTTACCTGCGAAGTTCCGTTCTCCGCCAGCTGTTTGATGACTGCGTGCTTTTGGTTAACTTTGCAGCAACAACAACAACGTCACAAGCATCTGCTGTCTGTGTCACCAATGGCAGATGGATTATACATTCATAACGAGTACAAGTGTGTAAGAAGGTGATCGTTTAAAAAAAAAAGTATCGTCACTCTTAAACCTACACAAGAGCTGTGTAAATATGCAAACTGCCTCATTACAGAAAGTGTTTTGCTTATTTTTAGCATAAGTGTACAGTTTTACAATTATATACATTGCCTAAATATATTTCTAAACTATCGACTGCCTTCTGCGATGGAATTAGACCGAACCCCCTTTTACAAAACGTGGTATGGTACCATTTCTTGTACAGGGGTGGGTCTCAATTCTCTCGGCAAGTGTTGCGTTTGCTCTAGAAATGTATGCTGTCGCTTGCGAAAAGCGTAAACCATGGACCGTTCCAAAAGAGGCACATGAGAGTGGGAACCCCCATTAGAGAAGTGGTACATTACACGAATCGTTCCCACATTTGTGAGCCTTCGAGTCGTCTGTAGCCCCAGTCATGAATGGATCGTCATGGACACAGGACATGCACGTGACTGGGGAAAGCAACGTGCTCGGACGCCTCCACTTGGCCATGGCATTGTGATGCTTCACGTGTGTTTAAAATAAAGATCGGCGTTTCAGAACCAGCTAAAGGTCAACGTTATTTGTGCACCACTGCGAACGCACCAAATAACTGGTTTAGTACACATGTACTCCATTGCACCTGGAGGCAGTACAGCAAACAGTGTTGCTCACATGATGATGTGAGCAAAGTGTACCCACCTACTCAAATACCCACCCACCCACAAACTCGCCTATCAACCCACCAACTCATATATCCACCCATAACTCCTCCACCCACGTATTCATCTATCCTTTCACTAACTCACCCATCAACTCACCCATCAACCAACTCATCCATCCACCCCATCAACCAACTCATCTATCCACCCTTCCAGCTGATCCACCCACCAGCAAGATGGTAAACGAGCAATTGAAGAGTGGGGGGGGGGAAACCACTTGGCACCGAATCATCTCTTAATAGTCGCTCTCATTTGCCACACGAGACCACCACCGTCAACATCACCAACAACAACGCTCATCCACCAACTCGCCCCCAACAAATACCGGACATCCGTGAAAAATAACTTCACAGATCATCGTGCTGTGTGTGTGTATAGATATTCAAATCCACATCACCGGCACGAGGTCGCGTCTACCACGGCGCGCTCATTGGCCAAGGGGCTCGCGAGCCGCTCGACACGACGTGGCGCGCGATTGGTCGGAACCGTGGCGCGTGAGCAGCTCGACGGACCAATCGAGACGCGAGGGAACGAGCGCCTCCTTGTGGGCGCGCCCGGCCTAGGAAGTTGTTCGGCGGCGGCGGCGGCATCGGTGGCGGCATCGGCGGCATCCCCCTGAGACTCATCGAACCGCGAGCGCCTTGAAGCCGCCAAACCCGAGGAGCGGATGGCCGACACCGATTCTAAGTCGGTGCAAGAAGTCGCCACTGTCGTAAGAGCGCTCGCGTTGCCGCTCGTTGTTGTTTTCTCGAAGCAACGAAGCTTTGTTCGGAGTTCAAAGTTCCGTGTTGCGGCCTAGTCGTTGTCGGTGTACCCCTACCCCCCCGTCTTGCCTGGCGCTGCGTGCCCGGGGGCCCCGCGCTCGGCTCGGCTGCCTCTGCTAGCCCTTCCTGCTTCGTTATCGATCCTATTAATACGATTTTAATGTGTGTCGTGTTATTGTCGACGTACGTTTGTGTTTAATACTGAGTAAAGAATTCGTAAAAATGACGTTATATGTGAAAGTGTTGGCATTGGTTAAAAGTGAAGGGGACAGTGAATGGTGATACAGCGATGATGTCATGGGGACTTATCGCAAAATGAAGGTCTAAGTAGCGATGTGGCTACTGCGTTCGTACTAATACGGTACTAACACAATAACAATCACTGTAGTAACTCGAATACGGGGATGTGAACAAGTTATGGACGAAGACGTTGGGGTTGATTTGCTGAAGGCATCGGCCTTTGCGATACTTTTCGCGAAATCGCCACTGAATTTACTCCGATTTCCGCGGGGCCCGCAGCGAAATGAGTAAAACTAAAACACCCCCTGAGCGCTGCTCTCATAACTCGTGGCGATGCCATGCAGCTGGTCACACGACTCTCCCCTTCAACCCACACTGACCAGCACGGTGAAGTATGGCCAAACAACCCTCCCTGCCCGACACGCTGTGGAGAGGCCTCTAGTCTAGCAGTGGATTGACAGAGAGTGGTGGCGTCTTGCCAGCACGAGACGTTTACATATGTAAAAAAATTGTGTGTTTCACAACAAAAACAATGATCGATAACAACGGGTTACTTTGGGTTGCTGTTTCTAGGACGCGTGTTGGTACGCGCAGTTGCTTAGCAGCAACTAAGTCCTCTACACCAGCGCTGAAAGTTCACGAGGGGTAGGTAGGGGGGGGGGGGCATTGTAATGCATTTCGCCTTTTCATCTGTTCAAAACCATGGAGCAAAAAACACAAATTTATCTCGGCACTCGTGACGTGTCGTCACTTGCAATGCGGTTTAGAACCACTGATTATCAACTGATCTTTGTCAATCCTCCGCAGCGAGAACGCCTCCAACACCACGTGTGTCAGTCATGGAAGCTCTTTGAGCCTGGTCCCGGTTGGCCAGCAACACACATTGCAGACGCTGACGCCCTAAATTCTGGAATTTTTGTTTCAGGTGGAGAACCTCTTGCAGCAAATGCAGGAGAAGTTTCAGGCCATGTCGGATCAAATCCTCGGCAGGAATATCCTTCATGTGGAAGTGTTTGCTTCTTTAGAGGCGGCAGAAATGTCTCCTTTAGACAAATATGTTGTCTGCCTCGTGATCGTCGTCATCATCACACTCATCAATTCCAAGCAGAAATCATTGTTTATCTTGTAGTTAGGTCCCTACATCGTGTCCCGTGCTGTCCTGTATTAGTTGAAAGCTTCTTTAATGATAAAAAAACATACATAATTGGTTTTGTCTGTCACACACGAGGAATGCTTCTGTTGTGATTGAATTTTACGTGGGAGTTCTGAACCATGGCAGCGTATACATCTTATACAATTGGGCCTGACCGCACAGTCCTACGATTCGAGCTGTCAGGTCCATGCACGAGTGCGTGCGTGTGAGCAGTTGCTGTGACCGTGTCCTTCCTTAACCGCGGCGCTCGCGCTCACTCGACGAAATGAACTCGCGGATCGACGACCTGGAGAAGAACGTGGCGGAGCTGATGACCCACGTGGATGGGGAGGAGGAAGGGGGCGTGGAAAACAAGGTGTGATGTCACGAGAAGTGGTGGCACGTCGCGTTACGATCGCATGTTTGAAGCAAGCGGTTTTAAAATTACACACGTAATATTTTAAATATATATGTTTAAGTTGTAAAAAAATAAATGCAAGTTTTTCTGTGTTTAGGTTTTTTTATGAGACCTTTTTCTGTCTTCCCCAAATCTGCAGGACCCAAATTAACGCGGTGCAGGTTTGCAGACCAACGTGCTGGTGTGTTGGCGGCGTTGGTGTCTGCTGGGTGATCACACGCACGGTGGGGGACTGGGGGAGGGGTGGACTGCTGCATCGCTCTCAGCCGATAGAGAATCTCGTGGAGATCACCACGCTTGCCGCTTTGCAGCCCTCAAAAGTATTGTGAATTTCGCACACAACGGCAGCTTAGAAGCTCACGAAATCGGTCAATACTCAAAACATTATGGCCGGATAGGGAAAGCAACCACATCAGTTGTGAATTTGTTCCTCTTTACAACTAGCATAAACAGGTTCTTGCGCAGTGGCAGTCAGGATCTGGGTATGATGATTGTTCTACGTGAAATAGTTGTATTTATTTTTTACCTTCCAACTCTTACCAACGAGAGTGGAATGGTGCCGATCTCAGGTGGCAACCCCAAGGCATTTTTGGAAATTCCTCATTCAGCTCTGCATGGTCAATTTTCCAATAATTACTTCTGATTTGATCAACCTCAGAGATGAAGACGGACAGAGTCATTCCACAACGGGGATCTCAACTTGCAGCCACATACATTTTCCATGTTGAGGAGTCTCTTATATTTCTCCCTCGCGTTATCTCGGTTGTGCGAGCGGTGTCACGTCCACGAGACAGAAGGCCTGTGGGCACGGTGATGCAACGATTGCGCAAGAGCTACCTCCGAGATCCCTTCGGGGGCACCTTGATCCGCACAGTAGAGGGCAGCACTTTGCCAGCCACCGATTGGTAGCGTTCATTGCCCGACAAGCAAACCGACGTTTTTTTCATTCTTGCAGCTGGTATGTATCCAAATTATGTGCAGAACTAAATTTAGTCCTGTATATCATGGTGCATTTGTTGGTGACCTGGTTGAGACCATCAATTTCAGTACTACTTGAGAACCCGATTCAATCGCAGGTGGCTGCAACCTGGATTTGAACCCAAGTTTGTTCGTCAGCAGTGCTGATTCCGTGCTCTGACCTCTGAGCCACCGGGCCCACCTCCAAGCATTTTCTTATGTTTATATCGTGTTCGGCTGCATCTGGGATAACACCTCTGGTGAGGTTGTGGGCTGTGGACTCGGGGCTCACTGGTTCACTGAGCAGCGGCGTGCTTAGAATGTAGAGGAGCCGTGCGAATGGAATGTTATTTACAACGGAGTCGAGATTTTTAAATTCCAGAATTGTCTTGGCGATCCTGACAAATGTTTGCCATCTGCTGCGAAGCGGATGTTGCACGTCCCGTTTATGTCGGTCGTAAGACCACTTAAAATGAATTGGTCGATTCGTAAATAAACTTAGTTGCAGGCATTTATTTTGAAATAAACCCAATTGTGTTAGCTCCACGTGTTGCACCTTCGTCAGTTATGCTCTGTGTCAAATCCCTACGGTCTTTACACCTCCGATTCGCACTGGATGCTACGTGCGGTGCGGAAGAAGCTCGACATACATCAGAGCAAGTTGGATTCCACACCGTTGCATGACCACAGATATAGACAGTTTAACACGTAGGCTTTTGCGACCAATATCATCCAGGATACAGGTTTTTTGGGTTAGATCGCGTAAGTATATAAATGTGTCGTTAAACCCGCCACCACCCGACAGCCTTCTAGTAAGGTTTGTCATGTAAACAGAATTGGCATGTTCTGTATACGTGACAAACCTTAATAATTGGCAGTGTCGGGTGGTGGCGAGTTTAATGACACATTTATTTCTACGCGATCTAACCCAAAAAAACCTGTGTTATGGGCAGTAATAGACGTGATCACACTTAGCTGACACTGGGGATGCCCTCAACAGACGATACAGAAGTCAATACTGTAAAAAACAATCACCATTATAAACGGGAATCGAACTCGCAACCTTTGAGGCTGACGGCACAATGTTGATGACCACAATGGACCCCTTTCCTTTCGCCACTATTAAACGAAGCCTTGCGCCAGTGTCTGCTTGTCGAGCCTTTGAACGTTACGGTTTTTTAAACACCAACATTTCACACAAATTGGGAGCATTGTTTTTATGTAAAGGTGTTGAGGTTTTGTTGAACAGGAATTCTCAAACCAGTTTTTATGCTGCAGATTCTCATGTTTAAACATGGCCACGTGTCGTGACGACCTGTTACATTTTTCACTGCAGAAGATTAGCAAGCGGAGCAGAGACGGGCATAGAGACTGGTGTTTGGGAAGTTCTCTTTTGGAATATGAATTTACAACAGTTAACTTGAGGATAGTATTTTTTTTGTACTGTAATGCTGTACGTTGTAAAGATTTTTTTGTTTAACTTTGGAAATAAATACACTAACAGCTCAATCTTGATTTGAAGCTTTCGTGACTGCAGGAATCCATACTCTTTGGTTCTTTTGGTAAAGTCACGTAGGTAGAAAAATAAAATAATCTATCACGACATTTCGATCGCAACACAAGCGGTAGTCAGGTGGGATTATTTTTTCTGCCTGAGGACAATCGCTTGTGTTGCGATCGAAACGTCGTGATAGATTATTTTTTATTTTATTTTTCTACCTACGTGACTTTACCGAAAGAACCAAAGAGTAACGGTAACAGCTAGTGGCAGTTCAGCTGCTTGTATTGTCAGCATGGGTTGAGTGAATTAAAATCGTTGGCGTTCATGTACAGTTTCGTTTTTAGTCCAATCCCTGCACTTCCGATAAGCACGGTCGGCGACGTACGGCGCGAAATAAGTTCTACGTATCATTTCCCGATTGATGTGTGTGATATGAGATGGGTGTTTTAGTCCTGTGCAAAATGTAAATGTTACGTTTTAAAACTTAAGAGAGCCTTGTAGGTTTAAGATTATGTTTTGCACAGATTACGTGGCGTAACTTACATCAAGATCAGGAGACAGTGCGGCTCTGCATCAAAATATGGTGTGTTTATGTCATGGCCAGGGTTAACTTAGTGTAATCATCATCCTCCCCCGTTGGGGTGTGTAAAATAGATACCACCACTTATTGGTTTTACACCACTTCGTGAGAGCAGTAAACACTCCATTGTCTTGTAGCGATACTAGACCCTGCCATGGCAATGGGGAATTTATTTTAACCAAATTCTCGCTCTGGAACTGTCAATGCGAAGGGCACTGGGCAAGTGGTCACCAGGCGTTTTTACTTTGGCGTTTTAACAAACATTTCACGAGAAATGTCAACCCTAAACCGCACAAACCGAACCCGCATCAAGCGAGGGGGCATTGCCGCCCTCGTTCCCGCAGAGGGCGCCAGATTACTGGCGACCCGACGAGAGCGCCACCGCAAAGAAGCCTCGTGGCGGGACCCCGGGGTCCCGAATAAACGGAAGTCAAAATCGTAATTAATGAATTTCTGTTTGGCGACTCCGTCCCACCACGCACATGAACGCCGCGACTCACCTGGCGCGGATCGTTCTGGTGTCATGTCCACGCGCAGCTGAACAAGCGACGAATGCGCTCCATGCTCGGGTATGGGCAGGATCATAAGTCTTATCCAAAGCTGCTCAAACTGCCTACACGACTTAAGTCCTTTGTCATAACGGTTTGCATAATACAGTGAAATTGATCTCTTATCTTCATTATTTGTGACCTATCAATGTCTGCAGCCAGGATCAATCGATGACAATCCTATTACCTGCAGATATTTAACAGATAGGCGTTGCATCGTTAATTCCTCCTGTTTGATAATACTTCTCTTGCCCGTATGCATCTGTGCAGATAGGTTTTTTAGCGGTTAAGTCAGTCCCCACATACCGCTCGTATCAATGCGGATAACAGGAGCGGCGACCCACGACTCTGTAGAGTAACATTGGTATAAACGCTTGTTACAATATGAACAGCGCATTGAAAACGCGGACTATTTTATGTCCTGTTTACAAAGTGTGTTCACAAATCCACACTGAGACACACCATGATTGACAGAGGGGTGTAAATTATTTTTTCGACAGTGTATTGAAATAAAGGTACTGCAGGTAAGTCGTTTTCAGTTTTAAAGGCATAGTTTAACAAGACAACACTTGCTACCATCCTTCAAACCCATTGGTGAAAAAGAGCAAAGTTTTTGTTTACATTATACAGTATAATGTTTATGCGAGAGCCGGGGGCTGCAAGACATGAGTACACCACAGGGACTCCTGCTTACGAACATTCGACTTACGAACTTTCAAAGATACGAACAAACATGTCCGTATGTCATGTAGCTGCCACATGAAGAAGCAGTGGAATCTCTATTTGAAGAACATGAAGAACCAGTGGCATCTACAGGAGATTATACAACTTTTCAAGCCATTCGCCCGTGTTTAGTGCGCATGTAGAAAATGTTTGGAATCGACAGGAGTAAGTTCTCCTTACGAACAGATCGACTTACGAACAGACCTGGAACCAAACTCGTTCGTAAGTAGAGGAGTCCCTGTACTGAACTACTGCCTGTAGTGCAGAGTCCCAACTACATTTAAGTACAATGTGTGTGTGGCAAATCCGTAACCTCGCTATGCATACATCAGTATCTTATTATTGGTGATGACCAACATCCGGGAATGCATCGGAGTGATAAAAGAAAGACGAACCCACGCATTGGAGAACACACGCAGGTTAAAGACGCAGTTCAGATTATTCGGGAAATGTAAGTTGGCTTGAGCAGGACACGTGACTAAGAGGGGATGAGCACGTGGAGCGAAACGTCGGACATCGTGCCTAACAACCCGCGGTACGACCCGAAGAACACATTGCAGAGATGTACAGCACAACCGCGAATGCCTATGCCAGTAGAGAAATGACGTTTGTATTACCATGTGTTTGTTATCATATACACAACACGGTTATTTAAGTAATGTAGGGTCGGGTGGGGTAAGAGGCCCTGATGCCGGTGCTCACGCAGGCGATGCCATACGCCACGATCGGCTTGAGGTGCCAGGATTGGTGCCCCCGAAACGAGGCATCTGCTGTTGCCGTTCCTGCTGTCTGCAGCGCGACGGGCGAACCACGTGTGATGAGCGCCACGAGTCTTTGAAGCTTTTATGTTCTACCAGGTGAAGCTCTCAGCTGTTTGCCACCTGGACGAACGTGATGATAGCTCACCACCGAAGTTACTGATGTCATCATTATCGCCACCACACGTGGACATCTATCGTAGCCACCGAGGCATTGTGACGCGTGTTGTTTCTCGACGTGGAGGAGGGAGGGAAACACTTCGGGACGACCACCACGGGGAGAGAGAAAACGCGCGGACTCCAAATATCGAGCAGGCATCGTCAGGGTCGGGGATCGAACCCATGGGCTGCATGGCAGGCGAGGAAGGTGACATCTCCTCGCCACCGCATCAACATCATCGTCATCATCCATAAAGGTCTTGTTACCCCCCCCCCCCCACATCGGCCTCTTACCCCATCCTACGGTTGTCTTGCCACGAGTTTTCTCCAGGGCAGATCAAGCCCCAGTCACACACGAATGGCATGACATAGCGACTTGTAATGTTTCGTCTCGCGCAGGTAGCAGTGACGATGAGGTTGGACACTGCTGTCAGTGAACGGTGACAGATTAGACGGCTTTGGCTACGTGGGACAGGGAGACCCAGACAAGGACATTGCAGAACGAGCTTATTAAACACCTGGGTTCAACTGCAAAATAACAATTCTCATGATCCATTTGTGATGAATTAAATGCGCACTTCGCCTTTTCTATTACGTGATTGGGTTTTCGGAGACAAATTCACGATTTGCACTCGGCCTTTCGAGAACATTGTTTGCAATGTACATGTTAAGTTATGTACATTGCAAATCGGAGATGCGTGTGATGATATGGGGAGCGGTGGTGTAGCGGTTCGCGCGCTGCGGTACATACCTGGCCATCCGAGTTCGATTCACGCTCACGACCAACACCGATGACGATTATCTGAATCAGCCCTGGGCCTCCCCTAGGTCGACTCAGCCTCAAATGAGTACCTGTTGCGGTGTGTAAACATCGCCACTGGGGAGACAAAGGCGGGAGGGCGTGGTGCTAGCCACCCACCCCCTCGTGTGCCGTGCCGGCCTTCATAGGTGCTCGCTAACAGCACTTGCCCCAGCAGTCTGTTAAGGCTACACGGGGCATCTTTGTCTTTGTGATGATGCGCGTGTGATGATGTTACCGAGGCGCGATGGTGCACGCGGAGACGCGGGTTTGATTCACTGCTCCGCTTCCGCGAGGTGTTATACCTCTCCAGATGTGATCATTTTCAACCGCGCCTGCCAATTAGCCTCAAGCGGTCGCTTGCGCAATGTAACGATGATTGTGAACGTCTGGAAGGGCAGGATTCATTATTAATATATCGTTTCCACGGATGATGTGGTAACGCTGATATATAGCCGCCGGCTGCACGTACCTGCAGAACGTAACGATGCCGCATTGGCAGGCTACAGTGTATCGCGTGAGCGCAATTAGCTGCATGGCGAATGTACGGTACCATATTTGCCTAATGTGCGATGTGTGCGTCATGTGCAATGCGTCACTTTGGAGATGCCACGTCGAGTTTGCACCCGTGCCAAAGACGCGTCTGGAATATGCATCCCTGCAAAAGCTGCTTCTATAGCAGCGACACGTTTTCAACATTACACTCAACGCGTTCGTCAAGAGCACCGTGTGGCCTCATGAGGGAACATACAATAGGCGACGTTTCGGGCAATTAACCTTTTCCACAGCACACACATTTAGAGAGGTCGTCCCTCTTTGTGTGTGTCTCTGACCCCTCTACTTTGGGTGACAATCTCCAGATACATTTTTTTGTAAAGTTGGCATCCGGCCTCTTACAAAATCGTGGCAGCAAGAAGGGCCTGGGTTCGATCCCTGGCCTGGGCAGGCGCTGTTCTGTATGAAGTTTGTTCTCCCCTGTTCTGCGTTGCTTCTCCAGTTGCTCCTCGTAGCTAATAGCTAAATAAATAGATACACAGTAACGGGACAGTATACATATACAATGTAACCGGTATTGACCGTGCATTTAAATGCTGAATAATTGCCTGCAAATGACTCAATTGGGATTTCACACGGCAGCAGCAACACCCCTCCCCCTCCTGCAACAAAAAACAACAATAACAACAACAACACTTGGCAGGTCACAACTGAAGAATCCTCGTGACTCAGAGAGGCTTCTCTGAGTAAAACCAGCGTAGCTATAACAATAATAATATAATCCCGGCGATGGGTTTGGTTTTCCCCCGGGCTGCTGAATTCTAGGCGCCACTCCAACTCTCGTCTTGGTAACCTGCCCTTTAAATATTTTAATGTTTTAGTTCATAAAAAATATTTACTTTGCATTCTACATTATTTACACAGCTCCAGTTCCCTGTTTCTCTACACGGATCTGCGCAATGCGGTGCGCCCATTAAAGCACGTGCCCCCCTTCGTAGTTGTATTTGCCTTTCCAAGGAGGATAAGCAATTCGAGCGAGAAATGTCCCTTGGCCAGTGGGTCTCATTGCTTCGTCTGCGACACCGTCTCTGGACAGACGTGGAATTTGCTGTTGCGTATTTGAGTGGGTTTGGTCCGAGGCAGAGTGTCGATCTTGAACAACGCGGACAAGACTAGAGCCGTGGCGAGAAACACCACGTTTCATTCTCCACCCCCCCTAGACAAACTCCTCCACATGCAGTGCCGGATGAAGCTAGTGCAGGGCCTCTAGGATATGTTATAAAACACACAAATATTCAAACACATTTTAAACTTGCATAGTTAAGTTATTGTATTTTTGCATTTGCTATACAGCCAGATAATACGACAAATCGCTAACACCCGGTCGTTCGTAAAGTTGAAGGCGGTATCGTACTATAGTAATAGAGCAAGTGCAGAATCACTGAACCGGAATTGATAGCTTAAAAGCATTTAGCGCGGGGCTCTTGAAAGTAGCTACCACATATCTGGTAGCTACCACATATCTGGTAGCTACCACATATGTAGTAGCCGCTGTCGCTACGAGGATAATCCGCCAGTGCTCACGTTTCGTTCGTCACAGCCGTTGCACCTCCGAGCCTCCACCCCGAGAGAGCCGCTACCGCCTGCCGGTTTTCGCGGCGACAATCCGGACTACGCATTTCGACGCTACGGGTCCGCCCCTCGCTGTCGAGCCGTTTGCCCCGCCTCTGCAATTCGTAGAGCGCATCGGCAGCTGACCTTTACGGTTCATTTTCCCTTTTACATTTCATAATAGCGCCGTCAAACGTTTCCCCGAGCGGTTAACGCTTCCGCAAAGGTCAACAAAGCAATCCCATTGCCCTGTGACCTTGCGATGTGCATTCTGGTTGTAATAAGCCCGCGGCTTGGCCAACATTTGGTATTTTATGCAGCAATGCAAGGCGCGGCATGAAAAACCCAAATATAGTCTCTATATATACACCCTTTGTATAGTCTCTTATATATACACACACACACACTCTGTAGTTTCTTTATACATACACACACTCTGTCGTCTCTTTATACCGGAGGAATCCGATGAGCTATGAAGCTCTTTCTCACAGATGTCGAGCAGTCTTATAGATTGTTGGGCCACGTGGTGTTAGCGAGCACCTGTGAAGGCCGTCACGGGGCACGTGGTGGTGATGATGTGGCCATCATCACCACCACGCGTTTCGGTGCTCCAACACCCGCCCCTTGTCAACGGTTCCACGGCGTCTCCAACAGACGTCCTCTTCACACTGCGTCTTCGTGGAGCACGGAGACGCAGAGTGAAGAACCTTGGTGACAGTCGATGTTCGTACAGGCAACTGTTTTGAGACTACATGTCCTCCCAAACAAACCGTCCATGTTACCTTTCCAGCAGGAGGTCGGGACTTGAATTAGTTTCTTGTCTCGAGCATCTGCGTGCGTCCGACTCGCACTCTGCAGCTCCGCAACAACGCGTCCCAGATTTGCCAGTAGAAAAATATGCTAATTGTTTTTTTACCCTTTTTATCTGGCAACAAAATTGACACCTTTTTTTAAGGAAAGCTGTCTCGGGTGTGGACCATTCAACTTCAAGGACAGTGCATACATTATCAGAGTTATGTTTTTTGTTTGCATTACGACTGCAGGTATTGTCGTCTATGCAAACATGACTCCTTGTAAAAAGGTGTCAGTTTTGTTGCCAGATAAAAAGGGTAAAAAACCAATTATCAACGTGTCCCAGCTTCATTGGTGGGCGATGGCACGAGACGACACACGCGAACCCTGCTCACATGATGGCCTTTCACCGCGTGACTACAGGGACACACACACACACGCGCCTCTTCGACGTTCAACTTGTCCCGACGATTTATTGAATTCACTGCGCCCACACGTATCCCTCTTGCAGCTGACGCGTGCGCTCTTACTTCCTTCCTCCCCTGTCATCCAAAACCAACCTTTCAACACGAGTGACATTGGCAGGAGCTGAAGCATCAGACGCCCGAGTACTTTATATCCTGATGGCAGCCACTCCGCCACTGCGTGAACGTTCCCCACCGTCATCGCTGTCACCAATTGGCAGCGTCACTCTTCGGGAGGCCGGGGCAGGGGGGGGGGGGCAAGGCGGGGGGGGGGGGGGCAATGGATTCCGTGTTGCCGTTGTGGTCCTCGCCAATTCCCGCGCTGCCCCTCTGGTTCTAGTCGATGTTCCATCCACCGGTGACCGAACGTCGTGAAGTCCATCTCTCAAACGCACACGCTAAATAACCAACCCCCACCCCTCCCCCCAACCAAATCAAATCTACACATTTTACTTATTAAAAGCCTCAGATGTCATTGTATGAACGTGTCGCTTTTCTCATGTGCAGTTGTGCAAGGGTGACGCCGTTCTTTATCACGTGCCACGTCTGCCATCTAGCGGCAAACTATGGGGATGCAGCACAAACGGATCGCACGCGAATCAAGTGCCTGCTGGGTCGTGCCTGCTGGGTCGTGCCGCATGCACGAAGCATTCTTCTTCTTCTCGAATTGACAAACGTCGTCGTCAGCCATGGTCAACCCACTGCTAGATGAAGGCACCCTCTCAAGCCGCTGCCACTTCTCACGACCCCGTGATGCACACCAAACATAGGTTCTAGAAATATTGAAGGTGTATTTTGCCCTCATGTAGCACCCTAGTCACCTCGTGTGTGTGTGCCTATATGTAGTATAGAAACACTTGCAACATCGAGTAACACGCGCTCATAATTTGTGTGCGGTTCTGGCATCACTCACCACTTGGGAGACAAAGGCGGTCGGGCGTGGTGCTGGCCACCCACCCGCTCGTGTACCGTGCCGGCCTTCATAGGGAACAGCACTTGCCC
This sequence comes from Lampetra planeri, assembly GCF_965212315.1. NCBI lineage: Eukaryota > Metazoa > Chordata > Hyperoartia > Petromyzontiformes > Petromyzontidae > Lampetra > Lampetra planeri. The sequence goes on from NC_136160.1 coordinate 805,863, forward strand.
CGCAAGTCTATTAAGGCTATACGGGGGGTCTTTGTATTTGTGTGTGAGCGGTGGCGTAGTGATTGGTGTACTGCGCTACGAACCCGACGGCCTGAGTTCGATTCCCGGCCAAGGCAAACATCAGTGACGAGTGATATCACAACTGGGTCCGGCTCTCCCGTAGGTCGACTCAGCCTGAAGTGAATACCTGGCGCTGTGCGTAAACATCTGCACAAGGTAGACAAAGCGGCTGGCCGGGGGTGGTTCTGCCCGCACCACTCCCCTCGTCAGCCGTTCCGGCCTTAATAGGTGCTCGCTGACAGCCGCTTCCCCGAGACTCTGTTAAAGGCGTGCACGGAGGATCTCTGTTGACATGTGTGCGCGCATGCTTACTCCCACTCATCGGCGACGAATGCTGAACCGCTTCCCCTAGGTCAACTCAGCCTTAACGAGTACCTAGAGCGGTGTGTAAAGATAAGCACTGCGGGAAGACAAAGGCGGACGGGCGTCGTGTCGGCCACCCACCCCACCGCGCGCCGTTCCGGTCTTAATAGGTGCTCGCGACCAGCACTCGCCCCAGCAACAGCGTGTCAAGGGCTGTAGGGTGACATCTCTACACAGTGCGCGCGCGCGTCATCTCACGGCTGCGTACACACTCGGCATCCGTACGTGTTGCTCCTCATGCAGCAGCAGCAGCAGCGGTGGCGGTGTGAGCACGGCGTGTTGGGCTAGTCCATTGCCTCGGCTCCCTATCCCCCGTATAAACACGCACACACACGCGCAGACACACACACGCGCGCAGATACACACGCAGACACGCACACACGCACACACGCACGCACACACACGCAGGGGTAGGAGCGCAGCGCGACCGTGCGCTCAGAGATCGCCTCTCCTCCTCCTCCTCCTCCACGCGGCGGATGGAGCCAAGCGCAGTGATGAGCGGTAAGCAGCATTTGGCTTCCACACGACATGGGCGGGCAAGCGATACGATTCAATCAAGTTCATAGAATATTCACACGGACTAAATTTAAATATCACCGCCGTAATCTCGCGTCGCAATTTTAATTTTTCTTTTTTTGCGTTTAAACTTTCATTTAGCAGGTTTCTAGAGCGTGTTAAATCACGCGGAGCGGTGGCGCAGTGGTTAGCGCACTGCCGCTGTGATGAACCCAGCGACATGCGTTCGGGGCTCGATGTCGCTCGCTGGTGCCAAGTTCATGACAAATCGGAACCGGCCCCGGATCGCCGCCCGGTTTGACCAAGCCGCGCTGACCAGCGTGGTGAAGTATGGCCAACTCAGCCCGCTTCCCCTGGGGCGCACTCTACGCATCCAGCAGTGGATTGGCGAAGGGTTGTAAATGATTCACATTGGTACTGTTTAGAGTGCCTCGTCGCTACAGCGGCGTTTACACTCGCTCGCTACTCCGCGCGCCACTGAAGCGTGGCGTGACGTGAGCCACGCGCGCGTGTAGCACACGTGTGTAACATGCGTGTGTGTAACACGCGTGTGTAGCACACGTGCCGCGTGCAATGGATGGAGCGCGGGTTTTGTCAAGCGCACAGGAGTGTGTCTAGGCGTGCGCGCTCTCTGCACGCTGCTTGTAGAACGCACAGCGATGCGCTTGTTTGTGATGCGCGAGTTGGCGGGGACTGTCGGTGTTGTGCAGCGCCCCGCGGCGAGCGGAGGCGCGCTGTGGTCAGCGCACTGCGCTACGAACTCAGCCACCAACATCAGTGACAAATATCTACACCGGTCCTGGGCCTCCCCTGGGTCGACTCAGCCTTAAATTAGTACGTGGAGCGGTGCGATGCGTAAACATTCGCACGAGGGAGACAAAGGCGGCAGGGCGTGGTGCTGGCCACCCCCCCCCCCCTCGTGTGCCGTGGCGCACATTGACAGGTGCTCGCAAACAGCCCTTGCCCCTACAGTCTGTTAAAGGCTACACGGGGGATCTTTGTCTTCGCGTACTGCCCGTGCACTCTGGCGCGCGGAGAGTTTACGAGCCGAGAGGACACCGCGCATGCACGCGTGCGCGTACATTGTGGACATGCATTTGCGTAATGCTCACTCTGCGTTCAACTAATAAGGGCCATCGCCCGAAACGTCGACTATTATATATTTTAGTAATTTCAAGCCGACAACAGCGTTATTGGCGAGTGCTGCCGAGTTGTTTTTTGCGGCTGTGAGCCACTTGCTGGAGCAGCAGCAGCGGCGGCGGCATCGCCCAATGCGACCACGCCGCATGCTGCGGGGATGCGCGTGCGTGCACGCGACGTGGGGAGCGGTGGCGCAGCGGTTGGCGCTACGCTGCGCTATGAACCCGGCGGCCCGAGTTCGATTCACGCTCACGGCCAACAACACCACAGTGACGATTATTTGAACCGGTCCTGGTCGTCTCCTAGGTCGACTCAGCCTCAAATGAGCACCTTGTGCGGTGTGTCGTAAACATCGCTACTGGGGAGACAAAGGCGGTCGGGCGTGGTGCTGGCCACCCTCCCCCTCGTGTGCCGTGCCGGCCTTCAGAGGTGCTCGCTAACAGCACTTGCCCCAACCGTCTGTTAAGGCTATACTGGGGATCTTTGTCTTTGTGTAAATGTCTACTCGTGCTGGTGCGTAAGTTAATGGATACACGCGTGTATGTACGTCGTGAACGAGCACATCAGCACATGCACGGCGCGGTGTGTAAACATGAGCACTGGTGAGACAAAGGCGGTCGGGCGCGGGGGGGTCTCGCCACCCCTCCCCCCCCCCGCTGTGCGGAGCCGCGTTACAAGTCGACGCCGTCGCCGTGTGGAACTCGCCCCGCGGCGTGAAGACACCGATGGTGGTCTTGACACCGCAGGGAACCGCTCTGGTCGTCATCTCTGGGTCCGCATCATCGTATCCAGAACAGCTGGGGGTGGGGGGAGCGGTGGCGAAGTGGTTAGCACGCTGAGCCTGTGCGTGGTCTCATTTCGTGCGACAAGGTGACGTCAGCAACGTTCTATGCGGACATGGTGAAGTATGGTCAAACCTCGGCTACCATGACCGACTTGGCACGGGTTCTCTAAGGGCCGTGCGTTGTTACGTCGGAGAGGACTCAACATCCCTGCGGCAGTGACACGCGGTGCCCCTTCAAGCCGGGGGATCTGGCCGGTATGGTCAAATAACCACATTCATCATCTTCTTGGTTCTTTCGGTAAAGTCACGTAGAAGGGAACTACATTCATTTAGACGCTGTCTCCCCGAGAGACCTGGTTTTCACCTGAGGACGGCTGCTTGCGTTGTGGCCGAAACGTCGTGAGAATTATTTTATTATGTTTTATTTTTATTATTTTATTACTTCCCTTCTACGTGACTTTACCGAAAGAACCAAGATGATGAATCCCTGCAGTCACGAAAGCTTTAAATCGAAACACGTTCATCATGTCAGGGGTCGGGGGGGGGGCAGTGGTTATTGCACTGCGTTATGGAGCCTGAGTTCAACTCCTGGCCACGAATTAACGTTGGTGACGAGTGACGTCTGAAGCCGAACCGGCACGGGGACATTGGGAGGCCTTCATCCAGCAGTGGACTGACGTCGTGGTAATTAGTGCAGCTCCAGTCATCAAGAAAATCTGACAGTCACCGATCTGCGGTCGAAATTCTCAACCCGTTGGACCACGCGGTCACTCGGCTGCCACATTCGCATCTCCGATTTCGCACGGATGGATACGTCAGGCGCGACATAAGTTTAAGATGCATACACAGAGCGTCGGTCATTCGCCTATGGGTGGGGTCTATGTAAGTCCATGGGTGTCTTGGCAAATGTCAGAATTTCCACGTGTAAGTCTGTATCCCAAACCACGCGCAGACTGCATCGTAACGCCGCAGCCTACTGATCATTCGGTGAAGATCGTTCCCGATCTTCACCGGGTTCCTCGTGAAGCCGTCCACTGACTCACCAATATCGACGTGAGCACTTCGCCACGAGTGATCAAACCTCGCAGCCATAAGATTACCGTGTTTTCCAGCAGGTGTGAATTAACCTTGCCCCCTTAGCCAGGGAGACACTGGATATGCTGCATAATTAATTAACAGGCTGTGACACGGATACCGTGCAGGATAAACTTCGAATGTGCGCGCGTGGAACCTCGGGGACACATTGCGGCGACAAAGCGCGCTGGTGCACAACGCGAGACGAATGGCTTCCTCACGACAGAAGGCCACGAACAACACGGCGAGAGCCACGTGGCCTTACGAACACCGCCTTGGCTCGAGGCGTGGACGTGGGATCATCTGCCCGTGCATCGTGGCCCTATTCGTAACACGTCTATAGAGGAAAGGTCATTGACCGAAACGTCGCCTACGTAATTCTTTTCCTTTCACGGCAGTGCTGTTTATGAACGTGTTTAGCTATTGGTGACCTGGGGAGGGCAGTTGAGAAGCCCCGTGACATGAACTCGAGATTCGCCCCGAGGCGACACTCGGTCCGCGGGCACTTCCACGGATGGCTTCAGGCGAGATTGTCTCTGCGGATGTGAATCCCGAGGTTCAACAACAAGCAAAAGAAACAGCGGAGAGAGAGAGAGAGCGAGAGAGAGGGGGTGGGGGGCCACACACACAGAACTCTCATCTCCGAATCTAATAAAATATTTATACCGCCCGCCGTCCATTGCCGGATTAATTGCTCCAATTAGGGGGTCACGTGTGTGGCTCGGCCGCTCCGCGTGGCCCTGACTCGGGCGCAAAGATGAGCGCGCGCAACGCTCCATTGTTCAGCGCGGGGTTCATCCGCGCCCGAGCGTGCGTCTGTGTGTGTGCTTTATTACGTGTGTGCGTGTGTCTGTGTGTGTGTGTGCGTGTGTCTGTGTGTGTGCTTCATAACGTACGTCTGTGTGTATGTGTGCTTTATTACGTGTGTGCGTGTGTCTGTGTGTGTGCTTTATTACGTGTGTGCGTGTGTCTGTGTGTGTGCTTTATTACGTGTGTGCGTGTGTCTGTGCGTGTGCTTTATTACGTGTGTGCGTGTGTCTGTGTGTGTGCTTTATTACGTGTGTGCGTGTGTCTGTGTGTGTGTGTGCTTTATTACGTGTGTGCGTGTGTCTGTGTGTGTGTGTGCTTTATTACGTGTGTGCGTGTGTCTGTGTGTGTGCTTTATTACGTGTGTGCGTGTGTCTGTGTGTATGTGTGCTTTATTACGTGTGTGCGTGTGTCTGTGTGTGTGTGTGCTTTATTACGTGTGTGCGTGTGTCTGTGTGCGTGTGTCTGTGTGTGTGCTTCATAACGTACGTCTGTGTGTATGTGTGCTTTATTACGTGTGTGCGTGTGTCTGTGTGTGTGTGTCTGTGTGTATGTGTGCTTTATTACGTGTGTGCGTGTGTCTGTGTGTATGTGTGCTTTATTACGTGTGTGCGTGTGTCTGTGTGTGTGCTTTATTACGTGTGTGCGTGTGTCTGTGTGTGTGCTTTATTACGTGTGTGCGTGTGTCTGTGTGCGTGTGTCTGTGTGTGTGTGTGCGTGTGTCTGTGTGTGTGTGTGCGTGTGTCTGTGTGTGTGCTTCATAACGTACGTCTGTGTGTATGTGTGCTTTATTACGTGTGTCTGTGTGTGTGTGTCTGTGTGTGTGCTTTATTACGTGCGTGTACGTGTGTCTGTGTGTATGTGTGCTTTATTACGTGTGTCTGTGTGTGTGTGTCTGTGTGTGTGCTTTATTACGTGCGTGTACGTGTGTCTGTGTGTGATGGGGAGCGGTGGAGCAGCAATTCGCGCTATGTAGCCGGCGACCCGAGTTCGATTCCCGTTCACGGCCACCAACACCGGCGACGATTATCTGAACCGTTCCTGGGCCTGCCCTAGTTCGACTCAGCCTCAAATGAGTATCTAGTGCGGTGCGTGTAAATAGCGCCACTAGGGAGACAAAGGCGGCCGGGTGCGGTGTTGGCCACCCTCCCCCACGTGTGCTGTGCTGGCCTTCAAAGAACTCGCTTACAGCACTTGCCCCAAAAGTCTGTTCAGGCTATACTGGGGATCTTTGTCTGTGTACGTATGGATGTGTGTGTGTGTAGGAATCGTGTGCCCTGGATTACAGGCATCCACACGCGTATCCACCACACATGCCGTTATAACATCAAACGATCCAGGTTTTACATGACGCAGTCATCCCACGGAATATTCCCACAATACTCTGCAGCTTGCTGGGCCACAATGTCCCTCCATTCCATCTCCACGGAGGGGCGGCTCCCGGCGGCGAGGCCTCGACTCGCGCGCGCGCTTCCCCGGAGCGAGCGCGCAGACCACAGAGAGGGTCGCCAGAGTCGGGGATTCATCTCAGTCGGGGATTCATCTCAGCCGGAGCCGCCCGGGGTCGGGTCCCGGCTAGGAGGCACCTCGGGGACACGCTCCATGGGCAATGTGGCCCGGGCTGTTATTGTCTTCAATCTACGCACCCCCCTTCCCCCACTGGCTACTACTGACTCAGGAGCGAGTCGCCTGTCCATGCGTTGCTGCGTTGCATGTACTGCATCGTCAGAATCAGAATCATTATTTGTACAGGAGGAGGAATCCGATGAGCTATGAAGCTCTTTTTCGCAGGTGTCCAGTAGGGGCCGGGTCTGAACGTTGCCAACAACAAACAGTACAACAACACGATCGGAGTGCAAAGAATGTTGAAATGTAATTAAATAACTTAAACAATATACAGATAAAGTGACACTTCATATAAATGTCGCTTCTTCTTTTCACGTGAAACTTCTAGCGGCCAAACAATCGGCATTTGTCATCACCTTCTTGAATGGGAGAGAAAAATGTCGCGGTCTCAACGATATGATCAGGATGTTGGTGCAACATTTAGTCGGTGTCTCTTAGCCATAGCTGGGCCCCACTCTCAGCCAAGGCAGCCACAGGTGGCCGTGCTCCCTGGAGGTTGGATTGTGCAGCAGAAGCAGTGTCCACAATGGGTTGTGCAGGAGATGCAGTGTCCACCATGGGCTGTGCAGCAGAAGCAGTGTCCACCATGGGCTGTGCAGCAGAAGCAGTGTCCACCATGGGCTGTGCAGCAGAAGCAGTGTCCACCATGGGCTGTGCAGCAGAAGCAGTGTCCACCATGGGCTGTGCAGCAGAAGCAGTGTCCACCATGGGCTGTGCAGCAGAAGCAGTGTCCACCATGGACTGTGCAGCAGAAGCAGTGTCCACCATGGACTGTGCAGCAGAAGCAGTGTCCACCATGGGCTGTGCAGCAGAAGCAGTGTCCACCATGGGCTGTGCAGCAGAAGCAGTGTCCACCATGGGCTGTGCAGCAGAAGCAGTGTCCACCATGGACTGTGCAGCAGAAGCAGTGTCCACCATGGACTGTGCAGCAGAAGCAGTGTCCACTATGGACTGTGCAGCAGAAGCAGTGTCCACCATGGACTGTGCAGGAGATGCAGTGTCCACCATGGACTGTGCAGGAGATGCAGTGTCCACCATGGACTGTGCAGGAGATGCAGTGCCCACCATGGACTGTGCAGCAGAAGCAATGTCCACCATGGACTGTGCAGGAGATGCAGTGTCCACCATGGACTGTGCAGCAGAAGCAGTGTCCACCATGGGCTGTGCAGGAGATGCAGTGTCCACCACTGCCCCCACCAGTGTCGCAGTGCGTGCGTGTGGAGGAGTATTCACTCGCTTCAGTCGACTGTGCTAACTTGCTTCATTTTAGACACCCGGCACTCCGCTCGTTGTTGTGAGCGTCGCTCCTATGCCCTCCGTTGTTGCTGGAGGGCGACTGCCTCCAACTGGCCAGCAGCAGCCGCGTCCTTCACGAGCCTCCTCCACAGAGGCCGATCTTGACATCGCTAGTAACAGTCATTTGGCAAGCCCACTCAGCTCCACGTCCTCTTGTACTACGTCACTCCGTCTATTCTCTAGCCCGTGCCGCGCCCGTTTAGCCCCCTCTATACGGCTAAACAAACATACGCTGCTTGGGCATGCGGTGGCTGGGCATGTGGTGGCCGGGCATGAGATGGCTGGGGCATGCGGTGGCTGGGCATGAGATGGCTGGGGCATACGGTGGCTGGGCATGCGGTGGCTGGGCATGTGGTGGCTGGGCATGCGGTGGCTGGGCATGCGGTGGCTGGGCATGCGGTGGCTGGGCATGCGGTGGCTGGGGCATGCGGTGGATGGGCATGCGGTGGCTGGGCATGCGGTGGCTGGGGCATGTGGTGGCTAGGCATGCGGTGACTGGGCATGCGGTGGCTGGGCATGCGGTGGCTGGGCATGCGGGCGACGCGACCCAGCCAACGCAGCCTCCATCGGCTGTGGGAGGAGCTCGCCGAGTGGGGGGGACTGTGTCCAGATCGCGTCCCCTTTCGTAGCGATATTTTCGGATTCCACGCGGGGGGCAGTAGAGTAAGTAGGTTATGACATCCTGTTTGGGTGCGCTGCGCGCAATGTGCGTTTCGTGGGTTTGCATCCGGCCGTGCCGGCAATTAATCCCGGTACAGAAAACAGCGCGCGTGTTATGCTGTGTAATGACTTAGAGCTCCCTGTTGACCGGCGTGAGAGGAGAGAGAGAGAAGGGGGCTGATATCGCAATAATAATAATGAACACGTGTAGATCGCGGCGGTGGTGTCGCGCGCGAGGATTTAAGGAAAGAATTAAAACGGCGCTGGCGTATTTACTGCTAAATAATTTATATCTCGACGCAATTTACGGTGGCTGCCAGCGCGGGCTCCTCTGGGCGCGCTATGCGAGTCCATAAACGCGGGGCGCCGATGCACTCGACATCGACCCGTTCCTCCTCTGTCACCCGCTCCGAGCCTTGCGTGCTCGGCCTCGCAGGCAGATGCGTTTGTTTAATCACGCGCGTTATTTACGCGCGCACGGGAACGCCGACGACGTCTTTGTCACCGTTTGGCGGCGGCTGGTTGAGATTCGACTTTGGCTGCCGGTGGGTTGGGCCGACGGATCTCGTTCCTGCTGCGGGGATGCCCACGCCGCGGCGCTACAGTGGGTTCGGCGGCATCCGCTGGACTTGCACTCAATTCAGATGGCGTAGATTCGAACTCTCGACTTGGTTCATACTCTTCGTTTTTTCGGTAAAGTCACGTAGGTAAAAAATTAAATTAAAATTAATAAAAATAAAATAATGAAAAATCACGACGTTTCACAGCCAGATTTGCCGTGACGGTCCCACCTGATGACGGAGACTTGTGTTGCCTCCGAAACGTCGTGATTTTTTTTATTTAGTTTTTATTAATTTTAATTTCAGGTTTTTATTTGTATCTCCCTCCTCCCCACCCCGCCCAACGCCCCTGTGTACACCCAGCACTATGCATGTATACACCTGCAAGTCGCGAGCAAGTGGTGTGTGGTGGGGTAAAGCGTGGGTACTCCTTACGCCTTCGGCGTGGACGAGGAGGTGAAATGACCGTCGGGAGGGACACTTCGCTTGAGCTCCTCTAGTGGAGACCCTTCTGCCAGCAGTGGTGTGAAGCGGGAAATTGCAGGCCTGCGCCTCTACCTCTACTCTGCGTTATTACTCCAGGCCAGTGGTTCTCCTTAACCCCCTTTGCGTGCACCCCCAGGGGTTGCGAGATGCCCCTTCTGGGGGTGCGGGACACGGCCAGATTTGTTTAGAAGGTAATTAATCGAAAACGCAATGTCAGCACGGGCACGTTCGTAACAACGACTTTGTTTCATCAAACCCCGATGCATTTATTGACATTATTAAAATAAAAACAATTACGTTTGAGAAACCAAATGGGTGCAAGGCTGCAGTGAAGGCGAAGAGCAACTGCTCTGGATGTTCGTCACGAGTCACGTCCGTGGCGTTCCACCCCCTTTGTGAACCCGTCGCTGGATGCAAGGCCACCACAACGCCATGTCGTTGTGGTGCCCTTGCTCGATCATACTTCACCAAACTGGCCAGTGGCGGGTTGCTGGGGAGAGAGCTTCTGGCCATGGCTGGGAAGCAAACTCGAGTGGTGGCCGAGTGAACGCTACGCGTACAGTGTCATCGTTGTTATTATTATTATTTATTCATTATTCCTACTAACAACGCGGCATTGCCTCCTTTCTCGCAGCGAGCCATCGGTGAGGGAGGAGAGCAAAGGAGCTGCGGTGCGTGCGGGAGAGGAGGAGGCGGCGGCGGCGACGGCGACGGCGCGGGGAGAAGAATCCGCCGCGGTTCCTCCAGCGGACCCCACGGGCCCCTCCAGGCCCCGCTCGTCCTCACCGCCCTCCCCAGCGGCCCGAACCACCGCCACCACCAGCACCACCAGCACCACCACCACCAGCACCACCAGCACCATCACCAGCACCACCACCATGGCACCGCCACACCGCCAGGTGCGCTCTGGGGCGACGCGCCACCTCTCCGCGGGAGCGCCTCTCCATCCTAATCCACCACCACCACCACCACCGCCGCCGCAGCTGCAGCTGCTGCTGCTGTTGTCGCTGTCCATCGCCGTGGTCCTGGCGCCGCTGTTGCCGTCGGCGCTGGCCCAGAACGACACGGAGCCCATCGTGCTGGAGGGCAAGTGCCTCGTGGTGTGCGACTCCAACCCCTCGGCCGACTCGGCGGAGGCGCCGTCGCCCTTCTCGGGGCCCTCGTCGCTGGGATTCTCGGTGCGCTCGGGCGGCGCCAAAGTGGCGTTCTCGGTGGTGCGCAGCACCAACCACGAGCCGCCCGAGATGAGCAACCGCACCAGGGTCATCTACTTCGACCAGGTGACCACCACGACTATCACGACGATCACGACGATCACGATGATGCTGATGCTGCTGCGTTGTACGGTGGCGGCAGGTGGGGGTGGAAGGAGGCCTCCGCGTGAACTTTGGTCAAAGGGATTTCTTGCGCACATGAGCCAATTCCACTGCGAGTAAAGTTGAATGTTGGTGGTGGTGGTGTTGGTGGTGTTGTTGTTGGTGGTGTTGTTTGTGGTGGTGTTGGTGGTGTTGTTGGTGGTGGTGTTGGTGGTGTTGGTGGTGTTGTTGTTGGTGGTGTTGTTGGTGGTGGTGTTGGTGGTGTTGTTGGTGGTGGTGTTGGTGGTGTTGGTGGTGGTGTTGGTGTTGTTGGTGGTGGTGTTGGTGGTGGTGTTGGTGGTGTTGGTGGTGGTGTTGGTGTTGTTGGTGGTGTTGTTGGTGGTGGTGTTGGTTTTGGTGGTGTTGTTGATGGTGTTGTTGGTGGTGTTGTTGGTGGTGGTGTTGTTGGTGGTGTTGGTTTTGGTGGTGTTGTTGGTGGTGGTGTTGTTGGTGGTGTTGTTGGTGGTGTTGGTTTTGGTGGTGTTGTTGATGGTGTTGTTGGTGGTGTTGTTGGTTGTGGTGTTGTTGGTGGTGTTGGTGGTGTTGTTGTGGAGAGAGTGGAGAGTTTTCCATACCTGGGCAGTGTGCTTATGACCGGCTCCAGTTTAACAGCAGAGGTCTCACTCCGAATCAGTCGAGCGGTAATATCTTTTCATTGGTTGGGTAACGCTGCGTGGAAGCTACCTGGTCTGTCGCTCCGCACGAAGCGTGAGGTCTTCTCGGCCACAGTCATTCCCTCCCTGCTCTATGCTTGCAAAACGTGGACCCCCCTAATGGAGCATCTTCGCCGGTTAGAAACATTTAGGCTGGCCTGCCTACGATCCATCCTGGGTTTAACCAGGCTGGATTGTGTGAGGATCTCACAAATCCTTGAAAGATCTGGGCATAGTTCCATCGGTGAGCTCCTCCGGGAGGCAAGGCTGCGTTGGCTGGGTCATGTAGCCCGCATGCCCAGCCACCGCATGCCTAAACAGCTTTTGTTCGGCCGGATGGAGGGGGCTAAACGGGCGCGGCACGGGCGAGAGAAGAGATGGAGTGATGTGGTACAGGAGGACGTGGAGCTGAGTGGACTTACCGATGACTGGTACCAGCGGTGTCAAGATCGGCCTCTGTGGAGGAGGCTCGTGAAGGACGCTACTGGGCAGTTGGAGGCAGTTGCCCTCCAACGCTCACAACAACGAGCGGAGCGCCTGTGGCTAAAGCACAGCAAGTTGGCACAGTAGGGGGCACAGGTGGTGCATCAGCCAGTCATCTCGGTCATCTCGGCCAGTCGACCCGTGGCACCTGGGTCTGCCCCGTGACTTCCTGCCAGCGGGCGTTCGACACTTCACGTGGCCTCAAGGTGCACGTGGCCTGGCACAAGCGTCGTGGTGACGTCACCGCCACTTAGTGGCGAATGGCGGTTGTTGTTGTTGGTGTTGTTGTTGTTGGTGTTGTTGTTGGTGTTGCGAGTAGCGCCCTGACGCTGCACCACGTGGGTGGGGGGCTTACGAACGTCGGTGTCGCGGGGTCTTTAACGTTCCACTTTGCAGCCGCAGTCACCCTCTGGGAGACACAAGTCGAAACATCGATTGTCCTGCCCGGCAAAGAGCGCTCAGGCATTGGTGCTCATCTCCCGTTTACAGCCCTGCACAGCCAGTGGTGGGAATTCCACGTTACCATGGCGGGAGGAAGCCTCTCCATAGGATAACCACTGTCGCCCTCCCCGCGAAGTGGTACTCGTTTTATTGTCCCCGGAGTGTGGTGGGATGATGTGCTGACTCAACCCCCTCCAACCCCCCTCCCTTCTGGTTGCGAGTTCTCCTCTGGCGCGCCACGTGGCGGCCGGTCGCGAAGCGTCACTTGTAGACACACGTGATGAAGAGCCGCTGAGCGGAACGAGACGCGAGTCACCGCTGTAGACTCCCGCTGCTGCTGCTGCTTCTGATGTGGCGCTCAGCCCCCTCCCCCGTGTGTACGCCAGAGGTCGCAAACGGGTTTTGATTCCTTACCCGTACCCGTACCCGGCCGCACCAGGGTCGCAAACGGGTACCCGTACTCGGCCGTACCCGTACCCTACCCGTACCCGGCGGGGTACGGGTAGGGTACGGGTATCGGGTACCTGATTGCGACCTCTGGGATGAAGCCATGTTGCAGGCGCGGGTGGGTTGATTCTAGGAACTTGAATTGTGAGAAGAGACAAGACGTTGGGAAATGAGTGACTCACGGCCTACCCGTACCCGGCCGCACCAGGGTCGCAAACGGGTACCCGTACCCGGCCGGGTGCGGGTAGCCGGGTATCGGGTAGGGTACGGGTATCGGGTACCCGGTTGCGACCTCTGGTGTACGCGCGAATTCCGCGACGGCCATCATTTGATCGTAGTCCACTTTAGCATTTTTTTTATCCCAGCTCCCTCCAACTGCATTAGGCAGCTTGTGCATCGCGAGTAGAGGGGGATGTTGCGGCAGGTGAGTCAGCGTGCGTGCGCGTCGCCACCACGATGTGCGGCTACAGTGCACGCATATTGCTTGCAGTTGTCCATGCGGATTTAAAGCCGGGTTTGGGTTGAAGTTCAGAGGTTATGAAATGGCTTGTTGGGGGACAGGGGTCAGAGGCGAGGCCTCATTAGTGGATATAGGTCAGTGGGTTGCGTCGTTAGAATGGCACTGTTTCAATGACGCCAGTTTGCCAATAACAGCGACGCGTCTGTGGCCTGTGTACACATCGCGTGTCTATTCGAGACGAATAGACAACGTTGGAGACATCTCCCGTGGTGAACTATGATTTTGTTTCAGACCATATCTCCTCGTACAATATTAACGAAGTATCAACAACCACAACCTCAAACGCGTGGGCCCTGGAGGCCGTTATTGTGGTTCGGCATTGATTTTGTTTCAGATCTCAAGACTCAAATGTGTGGAGGGCATCTTCGTATTGCTGGCGACTGCCTCATGACGCTGTTTGCAGCTACGAGCTGGGGGTGGGTGGGGGACAGGCAGACGGAGACTCCCCAGACACTCACTCAATGTCGCTGTTGGCCATCAGCCCTGCGGGGGAGGCCGCGCTCACGTCCCCGTGTCGAGACCCGCGTGGGTGAGGCCGTCACGTGGTGCTGTCGCTCGTTGTCTGAGAGATGACAACGACGTCGTGCAAGGCTCAACGCGACCGCCTGCATGTTGCGCAAGGTGGGGGGCTCGTCACGAGCTGTCGTGTTCAGCTTGGTGTCCTTCCCACCGTCCCCCCCCCCCCCCCCCGATTAGCACGGTTTGGCTACGTACGGTGCGTAAGAAGTTCGACACACACACTGAGTACGTACATCCAGCCTTGTTGAGAGCGTGTCTTGCTGGGTCCCGACCCCAGCTGTGGGCTGTAGCCAGGCTGTGCCACGCATCGCGCGGGTCCCTCTGTCCGGGGGTCTCCTCTGTGCCCAGGAGGGTTCGTCTCTGTGCCCAGAGGTCTCCTCTGTGCCCAGATGGGTCCCTGTGTCCAGGAGGGGTCCCTGTGCCCAGGGGTCATCCCTCTGTCCAGGAGGGGTCCATGTGCCCAGGAGGGGTCCCTGTGCCCAGGGGTCGTCCCAGCTGCGTGGTTCCACTCATGGCATCTCTGGCCGAGGTCGACGTTGAAACGAGAAAACGTGGTGGACGATGACAACGCGAGTGGATGTTTGGCTCGGGGTAGCGTCAGCCAAGGCGAGCCACGTGGTTCGCTGGAGGCGTATGAACGTTCGGATTTGTCCTCACACGTATTTCAGGAGCAGCACGCAAGCTGACGGGAAGTTGTTGTGATGAGCAAGTTCTCGTTGCTCTTTATTGGGTCTCCAGGATTTTTAGGAGAACCTTGAAACATCTGACCGGTGTTAGATTGGCTAAAATCCTGAAGAGCAACATCAGAGCACGTGCACACACACGTCTAGACACATACAGGTCACGTGTACACACACGTGTAGACACACAGACCTCGTGTACACACACGTCTAGACACACAGACCTCGTGTACACACACGTCTAGACACACGTCTTGACACACGGGGCTAATGCACTGACGCTCTTCGCCATGGGGCTGATGCGAAGCATTAAAAACCTTTTTGTCATTTCTCTACGGTCGCTGGCAGTGGGGCGAGTCGAGATCAAGGATGAGCTCAGGGGGCCCTGCAGGGCACGCTTCGTGCTCGGCTTTCAACACGCGCTCGTGGAAATTGCAGAGTCTAGGCCACAGCAGAGACAATTCGATCCACAGCTGGGCACGACCGAGATTGGGTTTGATGCAAGGCCCGTGGAGATTCCGCGGCATGTAAAGCGAGAGCCCCGTGGATGCAAATTCGTTTGTCTCGTCCGGCAGCAGCGCCGCTCGTGCCAGGCGAGACCGCGTGGGCTAATGGTGGGACGGGAAGCCTACGGGGCCGTGAGATGTCCCTCCGTACGACTGAACTCGCTGGCACGGCGCCTTGTTGGTGTTGACATCAACACAGTTCTTCGTCGGGGTTTGTGTGTGTGTCTGTGTGTGTCTCAAGGTGCACTTGGCCTGGCACAAGCATCGTGGTGACGTCACCGCCACTTAGTGGCGAATGGCGGTTGTTGTTGTTGTGTCTGTGTCAGTCGACCCGTGGCACCTGCGTCTGCCCCGTGACCTCCTGCCAGCGGGCGTTCGACACTTCACGTGGCCTCAAGGTGCACATGGCCTGGCACAAGCGTCGTGGTGACGTCACCGCCACTTAGTGGCGAATGGCGGTTGTTGTTTGTGTACGTGTGTGTGTTGTTTTTGTTGTTGCTGTTGGTGCATTTTCACTGAAATCCCGCAGCGGCGAAATTTCTGTCCCCAGCCACTGTCGGCATGAAGCAAAATACAAAAATAAAACATCTCGCCAAAGTTGCTGAAACGCAGGAAGCGCCTCACCCCCAACACAGCCAATGACAATTTTCGCTTATCTCGCCACTTTTGGCTGGGACGATTGGGTCTCGAAGGTTACGACTCGGTCGGTTTTCGCGCAGCCCCAAAAGCAACACCCTGACAATAACCAACCACTCGCTCATCCACCTCTGCCCAGTCGACTGCTGTAGCAAGCGAGGGTTGCAACCCTGTAGCAAGCAAGGGTTGCAACCCTGTAGCAAGCGAGGGTTGCAACCCTGTAGCAAGCGAGGGTTGCAACCCTGTAGCAAGCGAGGGTTGCAACCCTGTAGCAAGCGAGGGTTGCAACCCTGTAGCAAGCGAGGGTTGCAACCCTGTAGCAAGCGAGGGTTGCAACCCTGTAGCAAGCGAGGGTTGCAACCCTGTAGCAAGCGAGGGTTGCAACCCTGTAGCAAGCGAGGGTTGCAACCCTGCCCTGGGGCGTTTCTTGTTCTTCCCCCGACTGAGATCCACCCACCAGCCTGGCACATCTTCGGTGGACGTCAAAGTGTCCAGGGGTCTCGTGTTTGTTCTGTTTGTTTCGAGTTGCGTGATCAACAACTTTCTCAAGACGAGACTCTGTAATGACCGTGGCCATTTAGAGACGTCGTTGTCAGCGTTGGCACGTATCTCTCGGTGCTGCACGTCGGTGTCCGTAGTTTGGGCACATTTATGATTTTATTCGAACCAGTTTACAAAAAGAGCTATAAAATAGGAGATGTATTATTTATTTATACCCTCCCCCCCCCCCCACGAGATTCCCCCAAATACAGAAGTCAAACTCCGCCCGTGGACTTGCTGCGTTCGCGCGTCTGCGACGCTCAACGTTGACCCGATCGGTGCGTCGCTTGCCACGGGCTGGCGGCCTCATCGATGCCGCAAGGTGCGGAGTGCTGGGGGTGGTGGCGGCGAGGGGGCTGATCCACCCACAACGATTGTCAGCCCCCTTCATGAAGCGCTCAGAGTCGGGGCTTTTGCTCGCAGCCGTGCTGCTGAACTTGCCGGCTGTTAGGCGCGAGGAGTCTGTCTTGGAGATGGGGGTCCTGCTGTGACGCGATGCCGGCTTCACTTGGCCTACTCCCTCTGAACAACGCCACGGGGCCTTGAACGCCCACCCCACCCCCGGTGAAGCGGACAGCGCACGCGTTCGTGGTTAAGGCGTCCGCAGTGTTGGCCAGGGTGGCCGCCAGGCGGAACCGCAATCCTCTGGCTACAGCGAGGCCGCGTCACAGCCCCCGATGGGGATTTTAACTGGAAACCTTCAGAGTGTGAGTCGGGTCCGAGTCCAGTTCGCTGACCACCGCCGTGCCGCGCGGCTGGATCCGCAGCGCTGACGAAGCTCTCCGTGCTCACATCTACCCCGCGCCTCTCTCCTCGCCTGTGCACGCGATGCTCTTTTCTTCGCTGGAATTCATCACCATTGTGGATCGCGTCCCCAGGAGCCGGGTGCCTGCAAGTAGAATTAATGAGCGCGAGTGGAGTTGTTTCAAGGTTGCCGCGCTCCATCGGGACGAGATGCGCGCGCCTTCGAGCGCACCTCACGCGCACTCGCGCGCGTCCCACGCCTCCGAGTTTCACGACAAGGAGCATTCCCACCATCTATGCAAATGTAGCACGAAGGGAGATGATTGTAGGGATGCGTAAAAAAAAGTTGATTAGAATCCCATCGAGGTACTTGAGTCTTCTCCCAACCGCAAGTGTTGTCACCCCCGATGTGACCTCGACGTGGCGTCGTGACGGGTCACGTGGCCCACGGGGCAGCAGCGTCTCTCCCCGTCAGGGGACGGCTCGCGAAGTGACCGCAGATTGGGGGGTGTGGGGGGGGCAGCCCTTCCCTGCCCAGCTGCGCACACGACGGTGATGCTCGTCGCATGGCGATGTTCGTGAATGCTCACCGCCACGTGGGATGACATCGCTCCACGTGCCGCGGTCAGACAATGGATGGCGCACACGGTCCAGGCGGCAGCCACAACGTAGCCACGGGTGTAGCGAGACCACAGCATGCGTGGCACACGTTGACATTGTGGTGTTGTATTACTTACGACATGAAGCACCGACGTCGTCGTTTTAAATCACGTTCTCGTTAACTTTACTCGTGAATTGCTCCGCCCATGTGTTGATCCAACTGACTGTTTGGTCTCATCAGTGCTGTGGTTAACCACCACACTGCAGGACACAGCAACGCACTCACTCACCCACCCAACTACACACTCAACCAACGACTCACTCACTCACCCACTGACGTACTCACCCACCTACCCACTCACTAAACCACTCACATAACCACTCACTCACCCACCCACCCACCCACCTACTCACCCACCCACCCACTCTTCCAACGACTCACTCACGTACTCACCCACCTACCCACTCACTAAACCATTCACATAACCACTCAATCACCCACCCACTCACGTACCCACCCACCCACTCATCCAAACAATCACTCACCCACTCACGCACCCACCTCCCCACTCATCCACATACTCACTCACCCACCAACTTACCCACCCACCCACCCACTCATCCACCACCACCACCACAACAACAACCGCCATTCGCCATTAAGTGGCGGTGACGTCACCACGACGCTTGTGCCAGGCTATGTTCACGTTCATCCACCTACTCACCCACGCACACACCCACTCACCCACCCACCTACCTACTCATCCACCCACTCACTCAAAAACGCACGCACCCATTCACTCACCCACTCACCCACTCACCCACCCACCCACGCACCCACCCACGCACCCACTCACCCACTCACCCAACCACGCACGCACGCACCCACCTACCCACTCACTCAACCACACACGCATCTATGCACTCACTCACCCACTCACTCACCCACCCACCCACCCACCACTTACCCACCCACCCACGCACCCACTCACCCACCCACCCACTCACTCACTCACTCACCGACCCACCTACGAACCCACCCACTCACCCACCCACCCACACCCACCCACACCCACTCACTCCCCCACCTACCTACTCATCCACCCAGTCACTTAAAAATGCACGCATCTATTCACTCACCCACTCACTCATACACTCACTCACCCACTTACCCACCCACCCACCCACCACTTACACACCTACCCACTCACGCACCCACTCACCCGCTCACCCACTCACTCACTCACCCACCCACCCACGCACCCACCCACTCACCCACACCCACCCACACCCACTCACCCACCCACCTACCTACTCATCCACCCAGTCACTTAAAAATGCACGCATCTATTCACTCACCCACTCACTCATACACTCACTCACTCACTTATCCACCCACCCACCTACTCACCCACCCACTCACTCACCCACCCACCCACGCACTCACCCACCCACTCACTCACTCACTCACCCACCCACCCACCCACCACACTGCACGTCTGCCACCGCTCCATCCCTCCCACTGCTCCACTGCGACGTCACCTCGCGTTGTTGCTTCTTTCTCAAGTTCCACGACCTCTTGGCTCAACTGCAGCAACGTCAGCTCGCAAGCAGCGTACCCTCAACATTGGGCTCCCTGGGCCCTGTACTCAGCAACCGTTTCATTTTATTTACATTTTACGCAGCGTTATCGACAAACGTGCTGAGTTGTGTGTGTTTTTGCAGCTCTGCCAACGAAGCGTCGCCCAATAATTCACTTTAATTCCGAAGCCGAATGGTTGGTGTTTGAGGCTGCGAGGGACAGTCCAGGAAGATTATGTTGACTTTGTATTCCGGCGGGAGAAAAAAATGTTCGGCCAGATGATGGCGATGATGTCGGCTGTTGACTTGTCAAGAGCTGTGCGATCTGGCAAGTAGGATGGCCACGGTGACCTCTTGACCTCGGTGTGTGTCGTGTCTTTGATATTCTTGGTTCAAAAACGAGACGCCGTGGCTTACACACGTGCGATCCGGAGATGTTAACCGCCTCGCCTGGTGCACAGGAGGCCGTGGGTTCGATCCAGACCCTGACGCCTGCTGCTGTATATTTGGAGTTTGCGTGTCTCTCTCCCCGTGGTCGCGTGGATTTTTCTCCGGGATTCTCCGGTTTTTCCCTCCACGTTAAGAATCAACAAGCCGTGTTTCGAGTATTTGGCTGATATATATTTCCACGTCATGGCAAGTCAACTTCGCCGGGCCATCATTTGTGGCCAGCTCGCTTTTGTTTAAGAGCTATTATACCTCGGTGGGCCTTACCTGGTCAAATAAAAAGATTTGAGTTTTAGGGTTGATGGACCAAGCGACGATTTACAATGCGTGTGATGCACTCGGCTCAGTGGCAGTGCTGCAAATAGGTTTGCCAAACCTCCTGAACGGATTGTCACCCCCCTACCCCCGCCAGTGTAAGTTGGTACGCAGGCTGGCTGCGTGTGGTGGGGTAAAGTGTGGGTACTCCTACCTCTTCCAACGCCAACACGTCTCTCTTGCCAGCCTGGGAGAGGAGGCCAAACACCCCTTAGAAGGAGGGTTCTGCATCTACTTAGTGTGTATGCTGTTTACATGATAATCTAATTATTACAAAAAAGGTAATGCTTGTTCTTTTAAACTTTTTATAGAATCATATTAATGAAGCATACGTGGGGGTATTATATATTTAATAATACTATATGAATATGTATTGTTCTATACCTGGTTAGCGCGCTGCGCTATGAATCCGGCAACCAAAATTAGATTCCCACTCATGGCCACCAACACCAGTGACGATTATCTGAACCGGCCCTGGGCCTCCCCTAGGTCGACTCAGCTTCAAATAAGTACCTGGTGCGGTGTGTAAACATCGCCACTGGGGAGACAAAGGCGGCCGGGCCACCCACCTTTTCGTGTGCCGTGCCCGCCTTCATAGGTGCTCGCTAACAGCACTTGCCCATAAAGCACGCGCAGGCTATACGGGGGATCTTTGTCTTTGTTTATTTGTGAACCAGCTGTGAGACTCAGCCACGGCCAAGTGGTGTTTCGAGCTATTCTCGGGTTTCCCCTGGGGTCGACTCAACCTTCAGAGACATTAATGGGACATTGCTTTTTGTATCGCATAGCTTATATTCTGCACAACGCTAATGATTTCTGGAGCGTATAATACAATTTTTGAGTCAAACTTTGACCGATATCTTAAAGGTTCCCTGCCTATAACATTTGGCAGTTCACCAAAATCGATCCGACTCCGCTGATGAGATACTCGATCGATACCGATCCAAGAGTTTGCTTGTCCTGAATCAATGCTGCTGTGATGCACTCCCAGAAGGCGATGGGCTGAGTAAAAACGACTTGAAATTTGCTTTAATGAGAGAGACAAATGGATGAATGAGGTGTATTGTCTGCTTATTAATTTTGTTATAATCTGGATTAAATTCAAACCCATTTGTGGCCGGATTTGTCCGGTTGCAATTAGTCCACAGCGGTTTTTGTACAAATTAATTCGGGTCAATCCTGCGACTGATAGACATTGGCGATGAATCTCATCACGTACAGATTTACCGTCTTCTATTAATTATAAGACGCGCTCCCCCGTCCCCTCTCTCCTCCTCCCCCCTCCCCTCCCTCCCCTCTCTCCCCATCTCTCTCCCACTATATTTTGAGCAAAATTTGGCGGTGCCTTTTTATAATCCTGAAGACGTCTCTCTCCCGATTCTAAAACAGCGCGATCGTGATCATCTTCCGCAAGGCGGCTGGGCGTAGTACGGCACCGTATTCTCCAGATTATAAAACGACACTTCAGTATTATTATTTTAATCAAAACGTAACCTCCAAAACATTCGGGTGCGTCTCACTTTGCGTGCGTGCCTCGTGCGCCTCGAAACACGATTTAAAAACCATCCGGCTCCCTCCGCGAAACTCGTCCTCTGGGAACCTTCACTGGGCGGATTTCCCACGTGGGTAACGCTCATCTATTCACGTGAAAATTGGGTCTCGAGTCAATTGCAAATTAGGGACAGATATATTCATCATGACTGTCAATGCAACCGCCGGCCACCTGGGACACGCGGCGGTGCAACTTGCTTGAATATTTTTTGTGAAACATCGCACCAGTGCACTGCGGTTTTTGGCGAATTCCGCGAGTTGTTTTGTCCATGACGCTGTGACACGGAAATGTATTGGCGTTCATCTTCTTGGTTCTTTCGGTAAAGTCACGTAGAATGGAAATAATAAAATAATAAAAATAGAACATAATAAAATAATTCTCACGACGTTTCGGCCACAACGCAAGCAGCCGTCCTCAGGTGGAGAGCAGGTCTGTCGAGAAGACAGCGTTTGAATGAGTCTCATTCAGACCCTGTCTTCTCGACAGTCTCATTCAGACGCTGTCTTCTCGACAGACCTGCTCTGCACCTGAGGACGGCTGCTTGCGTTGTGGCCGAAACGTCGTGAGAATTATTTTATGTTTAATTTTTATTACTTTATTATTTCCATTCTACGTGACTTTACCGAAAGAACCAAGAAGATGAATCCCTGCAGTCACGAAATAAGCTTTAAATCGAAATTTAAGGTATTGGCGTTGTGTGCGGCAGTCGCAACGATGGCTTTGCTCGCGCGCTCGATGGCAAGATGTGGCAGCGCGCAAGTTGCTGACCCCCTACGAATCGCCACTTGTCCGTGCGTGCGTTTCCCCTGATAGGCGGTGTCCTCGATGTGCACTGTCAGTAGAAACCGCGGGGCAATGTGACGGTGATATCGACCCCAACGTCTTCTTCACTCGATTACCTTTAGCTGCAAGCCGTGGGGGGGGGGGGGGGGCAAAGGGGAACCAACGCGAGGCACGGAGTGGTGCTCGTAGCGACGCTGAGAGGCAGAGAGAAGGGCGCGCAGGGTGACGGCGCCCGTTACACCGTGGGGAATACTGGGCTCGGGCAGGACACGGCGCGGCCTGGGGGTGACGTCATGGGGGTGACGTCATGGGGGTGACGTCATGGGGGGGTGACGTTATGGGGGGTGACGTCATGGGGGGGTGACGTCTTGGGGGGTGACGTCATGGGGGGTGACGTCTTGGGGGGTGACGTCTTGGGAGGTGACGTTCAGGGGGTGACGTTCTGGGGGATGACGTCTTGGGGGATGACGTCATGGGGGGTGACGTTCTGGGGGGTGACGTCCTGGGGGATGACGTCATGGGGGGTGACGTCCTGGGGGTGACGTCCTGGGGGATGACGTCATGGGGGTGACGTTCTGGGGGGTGACGTCCTGGGGGATGACGTCATGGGGGGTGACGTTCTGGGGGGTGACGTCCTGGGGGATGACGTCATGGGGGGTGACGTCCTGGGGGTGACGTCCTGGGGGTGACGTCCTGTGGGGTGACGGGACCCATGGGAGCAGGTCACATGTCCTGGGAGGTGCCAGGTGGACAGTGACGTGGCAGGACCGTGAGAGATCGTGGCAGATTGGGGGAGGCCTTCATCCAGCAGTGGATTAACCACGGCCGATGATGATGATGATGACGATGATAAGTGAGTGCCCGTTAAGGCGCGAGATCGTGGGGTGTTCCAGGCTGGCCCAGCGGGCTGATACCCAAGCGGTGTGGACAGGGTCGAGATCCCGGACACGAATCCAGGCAGCCGCCCGTGACGAGCGCGTGCCGGACATTCGGAGTGCCGCGAGTTGAGGAGGAGGAGGAGGAGGGCGGATGGCTCAGGTCGAGTCGGAGCGCTCAGATGGTGGGACCTGGGCAGGTGCCCGTGGCCAGAACATGGTCTCGTAGCAGGGTGTGGATGTGGCGCCTCTGCAGCGAAGGTTGGTGGGTCACACACAGGTCCCGCCAGACTCTCTTCCTGTGCGTGTGGAGCAGGAGCGGTGCCCTGGCTCGCCGGGAGAATGCGGCACAGCGGACGGATGTTTCCTGTCCCTTCTGTGTGGGATAGAGTGGCGCTGCCCCCTCCCCCCTCACACGCGTGGGTTTACTTCAGATGCGCCGGTTTCCTCCCACATTGGACGCCGGTGGTGTGGTGGTGGTGGGCTCGCTGATGAGCCGTGTGTCGTGGAAGCCGGATGGTGGTGTGGTGGTGGTCTCGCTGATGAGTTGCGTGTCGTGGAAGCCGGATGGTGGTGTGGTGGTGGTCTCGCTGATGAGCCGTGTGTTGTGGAAGCCGGGTGGTGTCGTGGTGGTGGGTTCGCTGATGAGCTGTGTGTCGTGGAAGCCCGAATAGACTGTCGGGAGAACTATTGTCTGTGTGTGTGCTGTGTGTGTGTGTGCTGTGTGTGTGCTGTGTGTGTGTGTGCTGTGTGTGTGTGCTGTGTGTGTGCTGTGTGTGTGCTGTGTGTGTGTGTGCTGTGTGTGTGTGTGCTGTGTGTGTGCTGTGTGTGTGTGTGCTGTGTGTGTGTGTGCTGTGTGTGTGCTGTGTGTGTGCTGTGTGTGTGTGTGCTGTGTGTGTGCTGTGTGTGTGTGCTGTGTGTGTGTGTGCTGTGTGTGTGCTGTGTGTGTGCTGTGTGTGTGCTGTGTGTGTGCTGTGTGTGTGTGTGTGCTGTGTGTGTGTGTGCTGTGTGTGTGCTGTGTGTGTGTGTGTGCTGTGTGTGTGTGTGTGCTGTGTGTGTGCTGTGTGTGTGCTGTGTGTGTGCTGTGTGTGTGCTGTGTGTGTGTGTGCTGTGTGTGTGCTGTGTGTGTGTGTGCTGTGTGTGTGCTGTGTGTGTGCTGTGCGTGCACCGCGTGCGGCGCAGATCCTCGTGAACATGGGCAACAGCTTCGACGTGGAGTCAGGCACCTTCTCCGCGCCGCGCAAGGGCGTCTACAGCTTCAGCTTCCACGTGGTCAAGGTGTACAACAGGCAGACCATCGAGGTGTCCGCGACGCGTCCACACAGCCACCACGCGCTGGGCTCCAAGCCCCTCCCCTCTCTCGACCCCGCCCACTTCTCGATAACCACGCCCACCCCCCACGGCACCAACACCACGCCCGACCGCCTTTGTCTCCCCCCAGTCGCGATGTTCACACACTGCAGCAGGTACTCGCTTGAGGCTGAGTCGACGTAGGGGAGGCCCAGGACCGGTTCAGATAATCGTCACTGACGGTGTTGGTGGCCGTGAGCGGGAATCGAATTGTATTTGGTTGCCAGGTTCGTGGTGCAGTGTGCTAACCGCTGCACGACCGCTCCCCGCTGATCCACACGATTCGTTTGTGCTGTCGGTGGCCGGGTGGCTAAAGTAGCTCATAATGCCCTCGTCGAGAGACGTGGCACTAAGAACGCTGAGGTCCTGGGTTCGAGTCTAGGACGCGGCCACCCGTTCGGTGGAGTTAGTTGATGTGTGCGTGGCCACCAACCCCGTCCTGATTCAAAATCGATGTTTGGTCCGGATCGCCGCTTGGGTAGAATTCCAAATGTGTGTCGTACACCCTACACCACGGGACACGCACGAATCAATACCGCAGTGGCGGTGATGATGGTGGTGATGGTGGTGATGGCGGTGATGATGGTGATGGTGGTGATGGTAGTTGCTGGTGGTGATGGTGGTGATGGTGGTGATGGTGGTGATGGTGGTGATGGCGGTGATGATGGTGATGGTGGTGATGGTAGTTGGTGGTGGTGATGGTGGTGATGGTGGTGATGGTCATTGTGCTGTTGGTGGTAGTTGATGGTGGTGATGGCGGTGATGGTAGTTGGTGGTGGTGATGGTGGTGATGGTGGTGATGGTCATTGTGCTGTTGGTGTAGTTGGTGGTGGTGATGGTGGTGATGGTAGTTGGTGGTGGTGATGTTGTCACGGAATTCGTTAGCCACAATTTATGTCTTCGTCCAGAAAGGAATGTTCAATAATCGCCCTAGAAACCATTACTTCGTAATATTAGTTCATATTCGGAATATTTGTACCCCCATATTTATTCTGAAAAATGCAATATTCATTTCGCATATAAATATATTCTCATGCAAGTTCAAATACAAGGTTCATGGAAGCCCACGCTCCAAACTGATTTGTCGACAGAGCAGCTTAGTTTGCTTTGAGCAGTTTTAGTTGTCTGGTCCCAACGTTGTCTGGACGAGTGGCAGTCCCGCGTGAAACCCCTTGGACATCACGCGGTTCGCTCACGTGGGAGCGTCCAACATGAAATCCTCCCCCTCACCGCTGTCCGCTCAGCAGTCACAACATTTGCCCGTGACAGCGAGTCGATCGGCGGCAGGCCACGTGTGTTGCTGGCGGGGTGGCTAACTCCGAGGCCTCTGGCCAGCCTGGAAGATTCGGCCACGATCGCCTCTACTCGGCCACTTCCATCAGCAGGGGTGTCAACAGGCAATTGCAGGGCTGTACCTTTATTACGGATATTCTGAGAATATAAGTAAACCCTCACTGGTTAGGTAATATGGGCGAATGGTATGTTAGGTAAATACGTGAAAATGCATGTGGTGTGAATTCTAGTTTTAAAATTGGGTATTTAAAACTGTAAATACATTCTAAAAACATGTTTTATTTTTAAATTAAGTTTTATTTGGTGAGTGGCAGTCAGCTGCTTTGCAAGAAAGACCTTATACGAGAAGTTACATCGTTAGCATACAGAACAACACGTAATTACTAACAGAACAACAACAACACTCATTAAAACAACATTTAAACCTAAGATATGCGCTTCAACATTGGAAGGTGTACAGTTAGGGGCAACGACACTTTTCATGGCACAAGTAACAACAACAACAGCGGCAACAACAACAACAACAAAATAAATACGAATACAAATCTCTATGGGGACCCTTTGTTTGCCAGTATCAATGGTATGTACGGTGAACTTCGTTCGCACCGTACGTAGCCAGCCGCGCTCATCGGAGATGATGATGATGATGCCTTGTGCAGTCGTCGGTGTCTTCGATGCGGTGTTTGTCCAAGTTAACGCCGCCTGTATTCTTACCGGGTAGGCTGGAGCCGAATGGTTTATTTTAGTTTCCCCCATCGAGAACGCGTCTTTGTGTGTGTCTGTTGAACTTCCATGGGGAGCGGTGGTGCAGCGATTAGCGCTACGTTGCGATACGAACCTGGCGACTCGGGTTCGATTCCCGCTCACGGCCAACACCGGTGACGATTATCTGAACCGGTCCTGGGCCTCCCCTAGGTCGACTCAGTCTCAAATGAGTACCTGGTGCGATGTGTGAGCATTTCCACTTGGGAGACAAAGGCGGCCGGGCGTGGTGCTGGCCACCCACCCCCCTCGTGCGCCGTGCCGGTCTTCAAAGGTGCTCGCTAACAGCACTTGCCCCAACAGTCTGTTAAGGCTACACGGGGGATCTTTTTCTTTGTGTGCCAATTGGGAGGCGCGAGAGAGCGACCAGTGGCCACACGGCCGCGCCTGACGAACGCGCGGCGCTGTGTGGGTTGCTGTGTGTGTGCCCACCCTCACCCACCCCCACCCACCCACCCTCACCCACCCTCACCCACCCCCACCCACCCTCACCCACCCACCCCCACCCACCCTCACCCACCCTCACCCACCCACCCCCACCCACCACCACCCACCACCACCCACCCTCACCCACCACCACCACCAACGCACCCTCACCCATCTACCCTCACCCACCCACCCTCACCCACCCACACCCACCCCCACCCACCCACCCTCACCCACCCCACCCACCCACCCACCCCTACCCACCCTTACCCACCCACCCTCACCCACCCCCACCCACCCACCCTCACCCACCCTCACCCGCCCATCCTTACCCACCCTCACCCACCCACCCACCCTGACCCACCCTCACCCACCCACCCACCCACCCTCACCCACCCACCCCCACCCACCCTCACCCACCCTCACCCACACCCACCCACCCTCACCCACCCACACACAACCACCCACCCTCACCCACCCACCCACCACCACCCACGCACCCTCACCCACCCACCACCACCACCCACGCACCCTCACCCACCCTTCACGACAAAGGTGGCGCTCGTGATGAACGGCTGGGCGGTGATCTCGGCCTTCGCCGGAGACCAGGACGTGACCAGAGAGGCGGCGAGCAACGGGGTCCTCCTCTCCATGGACAAGGGCCACCGCGTGCACCTCAAGCTGGAGCGGGGCACGCTCACGGGCGGGTGGAAGTTCTCCACCTTCTCCGGGTTCCTCGTCTTCCCGCTGTGATGCGGACCCCGCACGCGAGCAGCAGCAGCAGCAGCAGGAGGAGGAGGACGTGGAGGAGGAGGAGGTGGAGGAGGAGGATGAGAGAGAAGACGTCCATTGGGCTGAGGGGCAGTGGCTCGTGGTTGGGATTGCGATCACGTAGTGGCAGCAGTGACGATGGAAGCGTTTTATGAATTGCCCATTAAATATTCAGCGTGTACATAATTGCGTGCTGTGTTAGGAGCCCTCAGCAGTGCCCACAGACGCACGCACACGCATGTCAACGCGCGTGCGGTCATGATGCAGACATCCACAATTACACGCGTGTGCGCACACGTAGGCACACAATACATGCGAGCAACAGACAAAGGTCCCCCGTATAGCCTTGACATGCTGTTGGGGCAAGTGCTGTTCGCGAGCACCTATGAAAGCCGGCACGGTACTCGAGGGGTGGGTGGCCAGTACTACGCCCGGCCGCCTTTGTCTCCCCCAACGCCGATGTTCAAGGATATTCAAGGACACAAACAACTTAGCCGTAGAGCTCATCGGAAGAAGTGCTTGTGACATTCAACACTGACAAGGCACACAGACACAATGGTGGTGGTGGTCGTGGTGGTGGTCGTGGTGGTGGTCGTGGTGGTGGTGATGGTCGTGGTGGTGGTGGTGGTCGTGGTGGTGGTGGTGGTGATCGTGGTGGTGGTCGTGGTGGTGGTCGTGGTGGTGGTCGTGGTGGTGGTCGTGGTGGTGGTCGTGGTGGTGGTGGTGGTGGTGTTAGCGGCGAGCGCAGCTGCGCCACGAAGCACGGCGACTCGGGGTTCGATTCCCGCTCGCGGGCAACACCTGTGACGATTATCTGAACCGGTCATGGGGCCCTCCCTTAGGTCGACTCAGCGTCAAATGAGTACCTGGTGCGGTGTCGTAAACGTCGCCACTGGGTGAGACAAAGGCGACCGGGCGCGGTGTTGGCCACCCGACCCCTCGTGCGCCGTGCCGGCCTTCACTAGGTGCTCGCTAACAGCACTTGCCCCAGCAGTCTCTTCAGACTATACCGGGGAGCTTTGTATTTGGTGTTGGTGGTGTTGCCAGCAGGACCGAACCCCCCCCCCCCCCCGGTCAACGTTTCGTCTCCCTGTTGTTGATGTTCACAGATTCCCATTTAAGGCTGAGTCTACCTAGGAGTGGTCCGGGATAGGGCAGGGGGGGGGGGTCAGATATCGATTACCAATTAAGTGGATTTCCTGGGAAGTGAAACTTCGAGGTCACGGCGTGTGTGAACCACGTGCCATCAACAATTCCCTTACGCAGACAAAACCCCAAAGCCACCAACGACGCCATCAAGAGCAGCGCCACTCGCACTGCCACGGGCGCCTCGAGACGCCTTGACAACAGCGAGGCGGTCGCGGCCACTGCGTTAGGACGCTGGGAGAGCGAGGGTTGGGGCAGGGGCACCACGGTACGACTCGCAGATCATCATCATCACCACCACAATGACGAGGTGAATGGGAAGCTGCTGTAGTGCTGGGCTCGGTAAACGCGCGCGCGCCGCTGCAGCGATGGACCCGGTTAGAGGCGCAGCCCTGAAACGTCTCGCTCGCGGCACTGCTGGCGGCAGGAGTCCGCGCCAGGTAGAGGGTGTTTTGGCCTCCTCTTCCACACCGACCGAGACGCCCTGGGACGTTTACGCTGCGTCCATTGTTCACGCCGCCGTCGTTCATTGCATCGCACGCAAACAAAACACACACGGACACACACACACACACGTCTAAGGGCACACACACAACACACACACACAACACACACACAACACACACATACAACACACACATACAACACACACAACACGCACATACATAACACACACAACACACACAACACACAACCGCGCGCAGAAAGGGCACGGCGATCGAATTCCAATGGAGCCGCTATTGAACCGGTTTGTTGTTGTTGTTGACATTTTCGCGGAGTCTGGCCAAGACGCGCGACGTCCTCTCTGATTGAGCAGCGCCACTTTTGTCGAATCCCGCGCGCAAGTGGATGAACCCGCACACCGCACACACCACATACCGCACACACCACACACACCACACACACCGCACACACCGCACACACCACACACACCGCACACACCACACACACCACACACACCACACACACCACACACACCGCACACACCACACACACCACACACACCGCACATACCGCACACACCACACACACCACACACACCGCACACACCACACACACCGCACACACCACACACACCACATACCGCACACACCACACACACCACACACACCGCACACAGCACACACACCGCACATACCGCACACACCGCACACAGCGCACACAGCACACACACCACACACAGCGCACACACCGCACACAGCACACACACCACACACACCGCACACACGCACACACACCACACACACCACACACACCACACACACCACACACACCGCACACACCACACACACCACACACACCACACACACCGCACACACCACACACACCGCACACAGCGCACACACGCACACAGCGCACACACCGCACACACCGCACACACCACACACACCACACACACCGCACACAGCGCACACACACCACACACACCACACACACCACAGCACACCGCACACAGCGCACACACCGCACACACCACACACACCACACACACCACACACACCACACACACCGCACACACCACACACACCGCACACACCACACACACCGCACACAGCGCACACACCGCACACACCGCACACACCACACACACCACACACACCGCACACAGCGCACACACCACACACACCACACACACCACACACACCGCACACACCACACACACCACACACACCGCACACAGCGCACACACGCACACACCGCACACACCACACACACCACACACACCGCACACACCACACACACCACACACACCGCACACACCACACACACCACACACACCACACACACCGCACACACCACACACACCGCACACAGCGCACACACCACACACACTGCACACACCGCACACACCACACACACCACACACCACACACACCGCACACACCACACACACCACACCACCGCACACACCGCACACACCACACACAGCCACACACACCGCACACACCACACACACCGCACACACCGCACACAGCGCACCACACACCACACACACCGCACACACCGCACACAGCGCACACACCACACACACGCACACACACCACACACACCACACACACCGCACACACCACACACACCGCACACACCCAGCACACACCGCACACAGCGCACACACCACACACACCGCACACACCGCACACAGCCGCACACACCACACACACGCACACACACCACACACACCACACACACCACACACCGCACACACCGCACACAGCGCACACACCACACACACCGCACACACCGCACACACCGCACACAGCGCACACACCACACACACCACACACACGCACACACACCACACACACCACACACACCGCACACACCGCACACACCACACACACCACACACACCGCACACACCGCACACAGCGCACACACCACACACACCACACACACACACACACACCACACACACCACACACACCGCACACACCACACACAGCGCACACACCACACACACCACACACAGCACACACACACGCACACACCACACACACCACACACACCGCACACACCACACACCACACACACCGCACATACCGCACACACCCGCACACCGCACACACCACACACACCACACACACCACACACACCACACACAGCGCACACACCACACACACCACACACACCGCACACAGCGCACACACCACACACACCGCACACACCACACACACCGCACACAGCGCACACACACACACACCACACACAGCACACACACCGCACACACCACACACACCACACACACCACACACACCACACACACCGCACACCGCACACACCACACACACCGCACACAGCGCACACACCGCACACAGCGCACACACCACACACACCGCACACACCACACACACCACACACACCACACACACCGCACACCGCACACACCACACACACCGCACACAGCGCACACACCCACACACACCGCACACACCGCACACACCACACACACCAGCACACACCACACACACCGCACACACCGCACACAGCGCACACACCGCACACACCGCACACACCACACACACCGCACACACCACACACACCACACACACCACACACACCGCACACACCACACACACCGCACACAGCGCACACACCACACACACCACACACACCACACACACCGCACACACCGCACACACCGCACACACCGCACACAGCGCACACACAGCACACACCACACACACCACACACACCACACACCACACACACCGCACACACCACACACACCGCACACAGCGCACACACAGCACACACCACACACACCACACACACCGCACACACCACACACACCACACACACCGCACACACCACAAACACCGCACACAGCGCACACACAGCACACACCACACACACCACACACACCACACACACCGCACACCGCACACACCGCACACACCGCACACACCACACACAGCGCACACACCGCACACAGCGCACACACCGCACACACCACACACACCACACCACCGCACACACCACACACACCGCACACAGCGCACACACCACACACCGCACACACCACACACACCGCACACACCACACACACCGCACACACCGCACACACCACACACACCGCACACACCACACACCACACACACCACACACCGCACACACCGCACACACCACACACCGCACACACCGCACACACCGCACACACCACACACACCACACACCGCACACACCACACCACACCGCACACACCACACACACCACACACCACACACACCGCACACACCACACACCACACACACCACACACAGCGCACACACCGCACACACCACACACCGCACACACCACACACACCGCACACACCACACACACCGCACACACCACACACCACACACACCACACACACCGCACACACCGCACACACCACACACCGCACACACCGCACATACCGCACACACCGCACACACCGCACACACCACACACACCACACACACCGCACACACCACACACCACACACAGCGCACACACCGCACACACCACACACCACACACACCACACACACCGCACACCACACACCACACACACCACACACACCGCACACACCGCACACACCGCACACACCACACACACCACACACACCGCACACACCGCACACACCACACACACCGCACACACCACACACACCACACACACCGCACACACCGCACACACCACACACACCGCACACACCACACACACCACACACACCGCACACACCGCACACACCGCACACACCGCACACCACACACAGCACACACACCGCACACACCGCACACACCACACACACCACACACACCACACACACCGCACACACCACACACACCGCACACACCACACACCACACACAGCACACACACCGCACACAGCGCACACACCACACACACCGCACACACCGCACACACCGCACACACCACACACACCGCACACACCACACACACCGCACACACCACACACACCGCACACACCACACACACCGCACACACCACACACACCGCACACACCGCACACACCACACACACCACACACACCACACACACCGCACACACCGCACACACCACACACACCGCACACACCACACACACCGCACACACCGCACACACCACACACACCACACACACCACACACACCGCACACACCACACACACCACACACACCACACACACCACACACACCACACACACCGCACACACCACACACACCGCACACACCACACACACCGCACACACCGCACACACCACACACACCACACACACCACACACACCGCACACACCACACACACCACACACACCACACACACCGCACACACCACACACACCGCACACACCACACACACCACACACACCGCACACACCACACACACCACACACACCACACACACCGCACACACCACACACACCGCACACACCACACACACCGCACACACCGCACACACCACACACACCACACACACCGCACACAGCGCACACACCACACACACCGCACACACCACACACACCACACACACCGCACACACCACACACACCACACCACACCGCACACACCACACACCACACACAGCACACACACCGCACACAGCGCACACACCGCACACACCACACACACCACACACACCGCACACACCACACACCACACACACCGCACACACCACACACACCACACACACCGCACACACCACACACACCACACACACCGCACACACCACACACCACACACACCGCACACACCGCACACACCGCACACACCACACACACCGCACACACCACACACACCACACACACCGCACACACCACACACCACACACAGCACACACACCGCACACACCACACACACCGCACACACCACACACACCGCACACACCACACACACCACACACACCGCACACACCACACACACCACACACACCGCACACACCACACACCACACACACCACACACACCGCACACACCACACACACCGCACACAGCGCACACACCGCACACACCGCACACCGCACACAGCACACACACAGCACACCGCACACACAGCACATCGCACACGTGAGAGGCACGGGGTCAAAGGCGCAGCCCTGCAGGCGCTCGCTCTCGACACTGCCGGTGGAACGGTCTCCACGAAGAGGGAGCTCGCGAGTGCCTCCCCTCTCCCCTCCCCCCGCTCTTCAGCTCTTCCTCGCACGCCGTTGAAGGGGTGTGGAGTAGGCCACGCGTTGAGCCCACCGCGTACGAGCCGCCGATCGACTCGTGGTGGTGAAGAGTGATTCATCTCTGCTGGCGGACGGGAATGGGCGAGTTAACGACTGAAAGGCAGCAAGAGAGGAACGAGCGAACAGGCCACGCGTGAGCTTCACTCCGACTGCTGCACCGACACAGAGGAGACGCAACGGAAGGGAGGCCGATCGCCGGATGGATGGCTCCGTCTGTCTCGTGAGCGTGGGAGGGAGCGATCGGAGGATTGTGAATCGAGAAACGGACATTTGCCACCGAGGCAGCTCCTCGTCATCCGTCGGGGAAGTGCTCCACGCACGGGTGGGGAGGTTGCGGGTTCACACCCCCGCTGGGGAGGAAGTGGGGGGGGAGATTCCCAGCCCTTCGTAATCAATCACCACCACCACCACCATCATCCCTAAGGTGGTCATTAAACAAGAGAGAACCACTTAGCGGCGAGTCAAATCGACTGTTTGTCCTGCAGAGGGACTTCACCTCTGCCGAAGAAATGTGGAATTTCCAACCGAACGGAGCTGAGCACCGCTGCTCCCCGCGCTCGCATCAGCGTGCCGGGAGACGACTGATTGTGACTGGCCGCCCTTTACCTCGGCAACACCCCCCCCCAACCCCATCGCCCCCCCCCCCATGCGCTTGCGAATGTTGCCCATGTGGACACTGTCGCCTGCATGACGGCGCCGTGGTGTTGTGGCCGTCACCTCGCGAGTGCTGCTGGTGGTGGATGTGTGGAGTGGTCTCGCGAGTGTTGCTGCTGGTGGATGTGTGGAGTGGTCTCGCGAGTGTTGCTGCTGGTGGATGTGTGGAGTGGCCGCGTCTCGCGAGTGTTGCTGCTG